>NC_053159.1:123150568-123450568 GCF_016835505.1 Polypterus senegalus | reverse complement strand
TATTGCCCAGAGGGGACTGGCCAGTCTAATGGTCTGGAATCCCTACAGATTTTATTTTTTTCTCCAGCCGTCTGGAGTTTTTTTGTTTGTTTTTTCTGTCCGCCCTGGCCATCGGACCTTACTCTTATTCTATGTTAATTAATGTTGACTTATTTTATGTTCTGTGTCTTTTATTTTTCTATTCTTCATTATGTAAAGCACTTTGAGCTACTTTTTGTATGAAAATGTGCTATATAAATAAATGCTGTTATATTAACTGGCAATTCCAAAATTACCCCACGTGGGTGTGTGCATGAGTGAGCAGCTGCAATGGACTGGTACTCCACTGAGGACTAGTTCCTGCTTTGAACCCAATGCTACAGGAAGAGGAGTAGGTTCCTTCAATCAGATAGATAGACAGACAGACATGAAAGGGAGTATAAGAGAGAGAGAGAGAGATAGATAGATAGATAGACAGATAGACAGACAATAGGATACTTTATTAATCCCAAGGGGAAATTCACAATTAAAGAAATTTCCAAACTTTAAATGCAATATGGAACACATTGAATATTCAATGCTTATATCTCAGCACCCTTAAGCCCATAATTATAAAATTATAGTACAATAAGGTCCAGGGGTACTTATAAGACCAAACAAAACTAGACAAAAATGAAATTGAGTATAGAGCAGCCCTGTAAGGAGGGAGCTCATCACATTCACCAACTGTAAATAATCCAGGCATTTTATCAAGCTCCCGTTTTATAATCAACATAATTTTACTGGGAAAGCAGATCTGAATGAAACTGATGTGCGCTGTGAAATGTGTATTTAAAAAAACTGTTATATATACAACATATAAGACACCATGCTGCTCTTCTAGTATTCTGTACTGTGTAAACAGTTATGATCAGTTAAATCTCATGGGAACTTTAAATGGACAGTTTATTGGTAAGATATTTTGTCATGATAATCGTTTACTATTTATCACAATAATCAATTATGAACCTAAACTCGGTTACTATTTCGTTAATTAGTCATCTAGAGAAAAAAAAGTATTAACTGATAGACTTACTGTAAACATATACTGTACGCTTATCCACTATTCTGATCTCAAAAATTAATGGTTAACAAAAAGATTGACAACTCTTTCGCGGCATGCCGTATTCCCAGCGTTTCTTGCCACTTGACACAATCCAGGAATATTAAATTCACCCTGCGGTGTAGTCCTCGTCTCTGAAAGGTGCAATCAATTAACTACACATAAACACTGAATCAGCCATCATTGCGGAGCAGTGCCATGGTCGCAAATGTAAATTGTTGAAAACTCTCTGTAATCTATGCGCTGAAACTTGTCGATCGCTGCAGAGCTTCTCGGTCTCATTACAAATGGATCGTATAACATTAGCTTGTTCTGACTGCATGCTATGTAACAGATTTGTAGAATAAATAAACTGTAGTCCTATATAACTGAACCAAACCAAACGTTTGAAGAACACTGAGTGCAGTGCACATCTAGAAAAGACGATTTTAAAAACTACATTTTGACTTCATAAAAATGCGCTAAAAAAAGTGCAACGTTTGGCATTACAGTCATAACTGTAAAAACGAAACTTATCTCTGACAAGATTCACAATCACAGGGTCTGATCTGAAAAAATACACACGCCCACAAAAAAAAAGAGCCGTTTTCAAGGAAACCAAAGCACGGCACCCGGAGAAGCAGCAACTCTGACATACAAACAAGCTACATTACGGGAGTTTTAGAAGCCGGCCAAAGCGAGACCACCGACCCAACCTCTCTGAGAAACAATGATACCTGATAGCCCGTAAACCTGTAACCCGAGACGCAGAGTGCAATGGCTCAGAAGCAGCCTCACAAATCACACCCAGATTAACCGGTAACAAAAAACCCACCGCGACACCGGCAACAATCAATTCTAGAGTTAAAAAACAGCTAAATCCACTGACACTGGAGCGCAGAGGCGAGAGGCGGAGAAAGCGAACCGCCTCCCAGTACAGACGGGCGACGAAATAACACATGCAAACAGGAGATCGTAAGCAGATCAGACCCCCCTCCCGGACTTCGATATTATTCAATGCTGCAATACACTCCATTTAGTTGCCCTCTTAAACCCCGGTACATGTATAAGTACGTCACAGTCGTTGGGGTAAAGGGTATTAACTTTTCATTAGTTCGAGAAAGCTGACCATACGAGCACTTTAGTTTTCAAGCATGCCAGCCACTATCATACGCAAGCGCGCACACACACACACACACACGGGCTGCCTGCCCACGGGCTCACGCAAACTCCTACCCCTGGCTCGGCCGGGGGAGGAGGGCTTTGCAAAGTTGGCCCGGGCCCCCTGTTTACATGAGCGTCGGCGGCCTCGCGACTTAACTTTGCAACAAACACTTGCAGCGTCCAAAACAAGCAAACCGTTCACGAGTGACGGCCGGGTATGTGAGCGGTAGACCTTTGCCTTCAGTGCTTCCTCCCTACGGGCAAGATAAGGCGGAGCAGAGGTACGCAGAACAGCAAGTACAAGACAGTCACATACAGCCCACCTAAGGCCAAGCCAACCCGAGGCCCAGGGGCCTTCTCGGCTTCGCTCTCTCTACTCCGGCTGCCGTTCGGTTTCTTAAAGAAAAAAAATGGCTGATTTTTTTTTCACGTTAGTTTTAAATCACTTACCAGATCGAAGAGATTAGAATGGCAATCCTCCAGGCTGGCCCCGTTCGGAACAAAACAAGAACTCATCCTTTCACTCCAAGTACGAACACGCCATCATCCAGCTCCCAATAAAAGAGAAAAAATACGGAGCAGAAAAGTGGAGCTCGGCGAAGACTGGCGTGAAACAATCGCTAGAAGGAATGTAATTCGCAGCCTCTTCTCTTGCGTCCGCCGCCAGAAAATATCGGAAAAAATCCCCAAACACTCAGAGAGAGGAAAAATTAATGGTACCCCGAACCCCTCATTGTTTCCATAAAATACTATAATTTAGAGTAAAATGATATAGTTGTATTCGTGTCTTTAAAAAAAATCCCAAAGGTTCGTTAAAACAAAAAAAGCAAACGGGGAGATCAAATGAGCACTCTCCCCCTCCCCCTTGGTTTAAAACGGTTTAGGATTAAGAAATGCACATTTATTTAAAAAAAAAAATGCCCTCTAGCCCTCCATGGTCGCCAAATCCAACTTCGAAAAGGCATTCATGTTGTAAAATTGCGTCGAAAACCGGGCTCGGGTTATATTTTCTCGCTCGTTTCCACCATTATTTCGGTCGCTGTTCCTGCAGGTTTGCCATTTGAATTCATGGATTCCTTTCTTTAATGGCGGCCACAGGGACAACTCTGCCTCGAGCAGCCGATTGGCCGGCGTATGGTCATGAGGAGGGTGCATAAGCTGCAATACACCGCAGCAGCCACTAGGCGAGACCGAGCGGCGCTAGAGAGCTTGCAAACAGATCGGGTTTTGATAACGCGTCCCCTGGCGTCTCGCATCTGACATTGCAAGCGGAGTGCACTACTATTAATAAACGCCTACCGTCATCCCCATTGCATTACCAAAGCAGTTAGTTAATTTCGTGCCCTGACGTGACATAATTCCTTAAAACCAGCCAGGAATAGTCATGGTGGGATATATAAAACGGCAAAATTGATTAATCTTGCTACAGGTGATTTAATATTGGGACTCTGGGATTTTATAATATTAAAAGCAATCAGGGGAAGTCAATTATTAAGACATTATAATAACAGACATATACTAAGCATTGTATTTTAAAACGTTGTTATCATTTAGGAACCCCTTGATATTAAGTTATTGTGTTCATAATAATTGCTTATAAAACCTTTAACTCACTTTAGTATTTTTTATTATTCTGACATCTCATGAGTCACTGGTATAAGAAAACCCCCATAATGGATATACTATTGGACACATTTTGATGGCTGGTTATGCAAGATATCAAGCTATTTGGGGGCTCACCCAAATGTTTAAATCAATGTTGGATCATATTTTGTGCAAGAAATGACACCCTAATGATAGAGTAAATCAATAGGTATCTTCAACAAAAATAATCTGAAGGACTTCAAGTTGAACACAACCCTTTTCACAAAACCTAGAAAAATTGGCATAGATAATATAGGCATGTGGAATGCCATTTTATGATATTTTAAGGTTGCTGATCATGAATATGATAATATTTTTGATATTTGATTCTTTACTGAGCGTCCTAGCCCTCTAGGAGCCACTTCCAAATTTCAAACATGTGGGGTATCATTTTAGACTATTTCAAGGTCAGTGATTATGAAAATAATATCATTTTGGTTTTTGATCATTTACTATGCATTTAGCCCTCTATGGACCTTCATCATGAGGATGAAAAGTAACAAATGTCTGTTGCAATTGAGAATATTTAGACTTTAAACATTTAAACTGGAGCACAAATTGTACCATTTCAGATATTTGACGCAGCTATGAGGGGAGCTGTCACAGTAACAAATCTTATTTGCTCCAACAGCACATAGAAGACACCCAAGACTGACTCGGCCTTTTCTATTCAGAGGACTATATATTTGAGGTGCTCACAAACAGTGGCATCTCATTCTGGTCTAACACGTAAGAGAGATGGAGCTCTGGACCAGACTTGAAAGACTATAAAATAGCAACAGCAGCTCTTTACCTTTGCTTTTATGTGTCATCATGTATTGTTTCTTTTAAATCTTTTTTGCTAATTAAACATTATGAGCCGGTTGTTGCCCCAACATTTATCTGGATCACAAAGCCACATTTTAAATTTATAAAGTTGGGTATTTATGATTTATTGTCCTTTTATCTTCTTCTAATGCACAGTCTTGGAGTTCAGCAACTAGGCATTTCACTGTATTATGTACTGTGTATAAATGTATGTGACATGACAAATTTGATTTTTGACATTGTAATAGAAATCTGTAAGCAAACAGAAAGTCAGCAAGCAAATCAAAAATAATTGTCAAACAAAACTGATTATAAATGATTTAGAATTTCATTTCATTTTCTGAAGCCTTTTCTCCATTAAATGGTCATGGGGGAGGCAAGGCAGCCCCTATGGTTGGTAAGGAGGCCAGTCACTTACAGGGTAGACTCCCATCTCCGCTTACACACGTTCATCCCAATTAAATGAACATGCACGTCCTCTGAAGAGCAGGGTGCCTAGAGAGAAAATCGATGTGGACGTGCAAGTAAATCCATATTGATATCTTATATTGCATATATCCCATTAATCTCAAGAACAGAGACATTTGTCACTGTTTTTTAGTGTGCTGAAAGAAATACAGACTGTTTATTAGCAAACTAATCAAAACCATTGTGCTTTACTCTCAAGTATATTAGATTCGTGTCTAGCAGCCCTCCAAAATTCCAAATAGAGAATGTTGCTCCTGAGGTTCTACTAATTTTTAAATTGAGAAGACAAAAGGACAAGCAAAGCAGCTTTATATCTGAATAAACTTTAAACTATCATGTTATATCTGAAATCAAGTAATGATATTATCATATATTATGCTGCTGACTATCATAAAATCTTGCATACTGTGACTCCACAGGCTCAAAGGGTCAGGAAAGCCTATAGTCAAAGTTTTTCCAGAATTTTTAATTTCCAGTCAAGCATAAACTTAGACCATAAATTTGGACTCGAGCACAAACTTCAACCTCACCAACCGATGCTGCATAAATGTGAGCCACCAGGGCTCAGTTTGGTGAGGTTGTCCTTCCTGTTAACATTTAACACTCTGACCCCTGAATCCACATATTGAATATACTGCCTTCAGTGTAAGGTTGTGAAAGTCAGAGCTGATCCCAGAACTAGATGGGATGTCCATCCATCACTGGGGTCTCATTCAGTCACACCAGCTCACTTCAGTGTTGCCAGGTATATTTTTTAAATGGGTTACCATTGCATTTGTCTGAAAACAGAAAACAGATTATTATTAAACATTAAGCTGGGAATTTGGAATTTAGAATAAGAAAATCTTTTGCATCTAAAATAGATACAATGACATAAAAGCTGTAAACTGTCAATGAGCAGATTGGGAGAAAGACTATCTTTGCTTTTGAACACGTCAATTACCTGTCAGTGACGGAATTCAGCTTTCTTAATATTCTCTGGTTTGTCAAATTTTATTAAATCATGTTCTGTAATGAAGGTTTCTCATTATGATGGGTAATGCAGCCAAACTGTATCAGGGTGCACATGGCCTAATAAAGAGGTTTGGGAAGATGCAGTTTTGGAGCCCACAAACTGTAAGAATTTCTCCAATTTAGACAGGCTAATTCATGAGTTAATAAAGTACAACATGAATATATGACAAGTTAATAAATCTGTTAGTATTTCTCTGCAAGAGAGAGGCACTTTGTACCCAAACCAATGGAATCTTTTAGCCTGACTATACAAATTGCAAGTGTATTTTTATGTGGTAAGAGTGTCCATACTACGGTTGTCTGCCAGGAGGGTGCAATTTTACAGAAATGATCCATCAGCAGTCTCTACTGTGCACAGTTAAGAAGGTATGCTGTTGGACTTATCAACTGTGTAATTGTTGTGTTTATTAAATGTGTACATTATAGAGACAGAAGGGTGCTTAGGGCTAATTGGGGCTGCAGTCGGTCTGTGAGCCCCAATCTGCCGGCATCCTCAGAGTGTCCACTCTTAATTAACCCCAAATTGCCTCCTTGTCTTTAGCAGTAAACCGCATGGGGCAATGAGCAGAGCTAATAAGCAAAGCAATTAAGTGATCAATAAACCTACCGCTACGGATTTAAACCTGCACTTCCGATTCAGAGACAGCACACCAGAAGAAAAGCCACAGACACTAAAGTATGCAGCACACACAAACAAGTAAGAATAGCAATAATAAAAATGGATGAAAAAATTGAATATTAGTTCCATATGTGAACAATGGATATGGATAATTTTCCTAAACTAGACATACAGACAGGTAGATAGATAGATAGATAGATATTTTTTTATTTTTAAAAACAAACTTTACTGACAAAAAATATCAGTCAAATATACAAACTACACATTATATTATTACACATTATATTATTATAATTATAAATACATTTTCATGTTCAATTATTTTTGGAAAAAACACAATTGAACCAACAAAACCCCTAAAAAACAAACCACAGTTCCTCATTAATACAGTCACATAGTACACTATTCACACACCATATTGTTTTAAACTTATCCACATTCTTTGTGGATTTGTAAAAATTAAACTCTATCAAAATGCGACTAATGCACAGTATTTTAAAAAACACAATTGGATCTTGCAAACCACTCCCTACAATTTTATGCTTTCTGGTTTTCCAAATAGCTAATTTACTTTGCCCCATAATAAAGTTTGCCAAATTTACATTGTCTACGTTTCTTTTAGTTTTTTTAAAACCAAACAGAAAGCCCACCCTAGTGTACACCATTTCCAATCCCCAACAAGCCTCTCTATTAAATTAAACAAAGGCTCAAGCCTTGCATAGAACATAAAGCAGTGAAACACGGTCTCTCTTTCCCCACAGAAACAGCAACTGTCAGACACCCCAGGTGTAATAATTGACAAGAAGGAGTTCACAGCTAAAATCCCATGTAAGACCCTCCACTGTAAATCGCCCACCCTACTGGTCAATGGTGGCTTGTATAGTGACCTCCAGGCTGGCTCTGAGAATTCTGTGCATTCGATCTTTCTCCTCCATGGAGTGTCTGTTATCGTCATCAGGGGGTCTCGATGTCTCACTTTTACGCTCAGCCAGTACATTTGTTTCCCTGTAGCCGTTGGCAAAGGCAGGTCCATCAGCCTCTCCACTGAAAGAAATTTGCTCTGCTCTGCCGTTGTCCAGTCACCCTCAGGAGATACCAAAAGTGTTGGAAAATCAGGATTCTCAGGTGGATAGATAGATAGATAGATAGATAGATAGATAGATAGATAGATAGATAGATAGATAGATAGATAGAGTGGGTACGGAAAGTATTCAGACCCCCTTCAATTGTTCACTCTTTGTTATATTGCAGCCATTTGCTAAATTCATTTAAATACTTTTTTTCCCTCATTAATGTACACACAGCACCCCATATTGACAGACAAAAAAAGAATTTTTGAAATTGTTTCAGATTTATTAAAAAAGAAAAACAGAAATATCACATGGTCCTAAGTATTCAGACCCTTTGCTCAGGATTTAGTAGAAGCCCCCTTTTGAGCTCATACAGCCAGGAGTCTTCTTATGAAAGATGCAACAAGTTTTTCCCACCTGGATTTGGGGATCCTCTGTCATTCCTCCTTGCAGATCCTCTCCAGTTCTGTCAGGTTGGATGGTAAACGTTGGTGGACAGCCATTTTTAGGTCTCTCCAGAGATGCTCAATTGGGTTTAAGTCAGGGCTCTGGCTGGGCCATTCAAGAACAGTCACAGAGTTGTTGTGAAGCCACTCCTTCGTTATTTTAGCTGTGTGCTTAGGGTCATTGTCTTGTTGGAAGGTAAACCTTCGGCCCAGTCCGAGGTCCTTAGCACTCTGGAGAAGGTTTTTGTCCAGGATATCCCTGTACTGGAGAGGATCTGCAAGGAGGAATGGCAGAGGATCCCTAAATCCAGGTGTGAAAAACTTGTTGCATCTTTCCCAAGAAGACTCCTGGCTGTATTAGCTCAAAAGGGTGCTTCTACTAAATACTGAGCAAAGGGTCTGAATACTTAGGACCATGTGATATTTCTGTTTTTCTTTTTTAATAAATCTTCAAAAATTTCAAAAATTCTTTTTTTTGTCTGTCAATATGGGGTGCTGTGTGTACATTAATGAGGGAAAAAAATAATTTAAATGATTTTAGCAAATGGCTGCAATATAACAAAGAATGAAAAATTGAAGGGGGTCTGAATACTTTCCGTACCCACTGTAGATAGATAGATAGATAGATAGATAGATAGATAGATAGATAGATAGATAGATAGATAGATAGATAATATCCAGGTTGCAGACAAAGACAGTTCGGATGTCTGTTATGCACAGAGATAAAAGTTTTCTTTTAGTATTTTCATTCAACTTTTTTTTCTTTAAGGCAGCACAGTGGATCAACACTTAGCACCACTGCCTCATGGCTCTGAAGTGATAGGTTTAAATCCTACTTTCTGTGTGATGCTCATTTGTTTTCTGTGTGTTCGTTTTGGATTTATTCCACACTCACAAGGCATGTAACTGAGATGGCCTGTCTGCGTGAATGTTCTACAGTGGCCTGGAGTTTTTTTTAGGTTTATTTCCTGTCTCAACCCCAGTGCTGCTTACGTGACCTCTTGTCTGTTCTGTTTTTGACTTAGCAGGTCTAGAAAATGGACAATTTTTCATTAATTAATCTAGCCTCAAGTATGAAAATGTGATGCATTTTTCTTGCCCTCTCTTTACTGATTCATAGTTCTGTCACTCTTTTACATTTTTTTTGATAGTCACCTCCTAAGGCAGCTATGTCTTTATCACGTGGAATGCTGTAAATAACCAAAAGCTGATTCAAAGATGCAGTCCTCTGTCTTTGCCATAGAGCCACTGTGTGATGCAGCCACTCCTACATGCTAAGAGCAAATGTTTAATCTGTATCCACCTCCAAATTTTCTCTTTATCACTGCGATTTTTTTTTCTTTTGAGAAGAAAACATTACAACATTACACAACAAAATACAACTCAATGGTGTTCTTGTGATTTCTGTTATAGCTAGAGGACCAGCCTTTGTGATTACTACAAGAAACTAGTATTATCTATCCAGTTAAAACATTTGGTGCTTATGCCTAAAATTCACCATTGTCAAAAATAGCCTGAAGGCAGCTCACAGAAGAAAGCATTTGCTGGGATATGAGATCCAAGGTGCCCATCAGTCACCTTGGATTATGCAGAAAACCTAACAAGGCAGTTCAGATTTACTGGGAACACGGCTTGGCTCCGGCTCCTATGACACTGAACTGGATAAGTGAGTACAGAAATAGATGTGTGGCTGACTTCTAAATACTGGAATGGTGTGCATCATCAAGCCTGTCTTAAAATGAATGGTCTATACTATATGCACACAGAGTGATCACTGTGCAAAGTGTCCACTTCAGAAGTCCTAACAAGGACCAAACATACACCATCAGCTGTAATACACTGCGTTTCTGCATCCTTACTAAGCAGAGCCAGTTTGGCACCAGCTGTATACGGTCTTAAAGGTGTTGATGATGAGCTATGGTAGGTTACTTCTGTTTCAATGTGCAGTCCTGAGCAAGCCATGTATCACTTCTGAATACATTCAATTCAATTCAATGATTAATGTCTGTACCTATTTATGACCCTAATTTCATTGACAAAAAGATGTGCATCAAAAATGGAAAACATAAATCTTTGAATGAGCCTAGCCTGTCTTAGCTTATGCTCTGCCTGCTTGGTATGAAAATGTGAATATTAGCAGTAAACACTGGATAAAACAAAGTGTAAAATGGAGCAGTAAAATACCAAGGTGTAAGCAGTGAGATCTGACAGACCTGTTAAATAAGCAACTACTGAAGAAAGCAGAGAGCATCTCTCAGACAGAACTCACCCACGACATTCTCAACACAAGCTGTTGCCAGTTTTCAAGTTTCTAAGGATAAACAAAATGGCCAGTTCACACCCTCCTTCAATCCAACTGCTGTTAATCTTCTAAATTAGCTTTACTTCAATAACATCCATGGCCTTGAATTGTTGGCCACACAGGGCCATTCTTGTCAATCAGTGTTTGAGTCTTAATGTTGTTTTATTTTTATATGTAATATGTATTATGGTATTATATCATAAATACAAGGGTAAATGAAAAGGTAAAAGCAATTTGAAAACTACCCGGTACTTGCAATGGACAATAGCAAATCCAATACAACACAATGGCTTATGGGTAGTTTGAAAACACAGAGCGCCGCATTCTACAGTTAGTCTAGTTGAAGACAAGGTCAAATGGATATGGACACTCTGTTGCGGGATAGCATGATTGCTAAACAATGCACCATAGTGGGATTTCTTTGGGAAGGGGGAATGTGAAACCTGCTGAAATTCACTGAAGGATGTTGCCTTGTGCAGATCAGTAAGCTGTTTGGGTACCCATCTTGCACAGACTTTATGGTATCCAATCATGTAATCCGTCAACATGATCCATTTGCCATGTCAATGTGAACTTATGTGTGGGATGTTAATAGTCGACCAGACCGAACATTGGCTGACACTTGTTCTTCCTGCTTTAAGCCTTTCTACATGGTACTTGCAACAGATAGTAGCTGATACAATACAACGCGTTTGCAAGGGCTTATGGGTAGTTTGAATACACAGACCTCTGCATTCTGCAGTTAGTCTAGTTGAAGCCAAGGTCAAATGAACATGGATGCTTCGTTGTTGGATGGCATGTTTGCTAAACAATGCACCATAGTGAGATTTCTTTTGGAACAGGGAATGAAACATCCTAAAATTCATTGAAGGATGTTGCCTTGCACAGATCAGTAAGCTGTTTGCATACCCATTTTGCACAAACTGGCAACAGTGAACAACGTAATCCATTTGGGTTAGGCTTAGGTTTAGGGTTAAGGTCATAATCGGTCAACATAATTCATTTGCCAGGTCAATGTGGGCTTGTGTGCGCAATGTTAATGGTCGACCAGATCAAACTTCGGTGGTTACACTTGTTCTTCCTGCTTTATAACTTTGCATGTTTCATTGAGCCATGCTGTTTTCACTTCTGTACTGGGCCAACATCCTTCAGTGAATTTCAACAGGTTTCAGTCCCTCTGCCTAAAGAAATGTCACTATGGCACGCTGTTCAACAATAGTGAAATCCTGCAGCAGGGCGTCCATGTTCATATCACCTAGGCTTCAACGAGATTAACAGCACTGCACTGTGTGTGTGTTAGAACTACCCATAAGCCATTGCAAACATGTTGTTTTGTATCAGCTTCTATCTGTTGTGGTTACCATGTAATTTTCAAAATGCCTTTACTTTATGATTTATATTATATATCATTTTTATATATTTTTTTAATCACATGCTGGGCATAGTTCTGGACGGGAGATGTTGGGGGTCAACAGCAAGCAGACTAAGAGTCTTTAAAATGGACGGAAAGCTCTTTACTTGCAGCTTTAATTGATACGTATCCTGAGGGTAGAAATGGGTTCAGGATAGCAGGGACACCTGGCGTCTCGAGGGGGGCTTTAGGAGTTTTCTCGGCCATTCCTGATCCTAGCAATGATCTGTTTCAGCCTACATATATACAGGTATTATTTGGCTGACATTTTTACCTAAGGCGACTTACAACATTTGAGATACAGTTGGTTACATTTCATCGGTTCTTCCAGGTGGAGCACAGGCAGGTCAAGTGATTGATCATGGTCACACAGTTTTAATTGCAGGATTCGAACCCACAACCTCAGAGTTTGAAGTCCAAAGCCTTAACCACTATGCCACACTTACTACACAAAACCTTTAGGCACATATAAAAAAAAACTCAGTAAAGAATGAAATTCATGTCTCCAGGTGATTCCAGACAGCCTCAATGATGCTGAGATCAGGGCTCTGTGGACGCCATACCACCAGTCTGTGTTCTTTTTTTGTTGAAGATGCAGTTTTGCCTTTTCACGTGTAGATAAGCAAATGGCTTGTGAGATCTTCCCATCTAAATGTTGAGGGTTCTTTCCAATTTCCTTAGTGGCTTGTCAGGTAATTGATACACCCTTTTTACATTTTTTGAAGTGCCAACCCTAAAACGTTTACAAATTTCTTACTCTTGCTTTTGAATGTAGTGTGTAGTGTGGGCTTGCTCATGCTGTATCTATAGCTCACAGACATGAAAGTATATCCTGCATGTTATCATATCTAGAAGTGACACTTTTTTTGCCATGGTAGTTGACCCTGACAAAGGACAACTGATTCTTCCACAGTTGAAATAGCCAACTCCTTCCTTGGCAGCTGTTCAACACTGCTCTGATCTTCCACAGACTGCACACTCCCATCTGATTGGTCTGTGCCTGCTCAGTCAGGCTGCCATTTTCAACTCACATTGCTCATCTGGGGTTAGTGGCTACACTTTTCCCACCTTTGTGACCCAATCCAATGCCATGACGTTTCCCAAGGCTTTCTGGTGGCCACACACCTAGACCAACTGACTTTAGCAGCAGTAGAGAGGCACCTCAGAATTGCTTCAAATAAGGGCTCTCTATTCAAACCCCTCTCTCTATGTTCTGCCTAGCCCACTTTTACGCCACAGAGTTACACTTACCTATATGGATGATGTTTCTTATAGAAAGGCCCCATTTAAAATAAATGTATGAAACACGAAAAATTCATTAACATAAAAGTGTCTCCCCTGTAAAGTTATTAGCTTGTCCAGGGAAAATATAATCCACTTCTTGTTTAATCCATGGAAATGTTTCTCTGATATCTGCCTAAGGAGCATCTACCTGAAAAATGCTTCCTTTACACCTACCTCTGATTTTCAAAGCCCAACTTGCCGATTGCACTTTAGCAGACTAGAGTAGAGCCAGAGTGAGGTATCTTTGGGTTTTTGGCGATGCAGGCTATACATCAAACTCACTTTCTGAAGACAGTGAGAAGCTGAAAGAGAGAGGCAGGACAACACAGAAAAGGTGTCCAGGATAGCAAGGCACAAATTAAAGCTAAACAAGCAGATGAATTTTAAATAAAAAAGTACCTACCTAACATTAAGTACAAGCTCTTTCTATGGTAACTTTGGGGTTGAATCTTCTTTGTCATCCTTGACTCCTTGGGCTAACCTCCTGACGAATATCAGCTTTGTAAACGTAGCCATGAAGTGCTGGCTTCAGCTTCAAACAAATAAAATTTCTGAATCAGAAAGAAGAGATTTCTGCCCATGATCCAACTGCTACAGGCAAAGACAGCAGGAGTATAAAACTTAATTATCTGTCCACTGAGTGCCTTTTTTAAATAAAATGTACTGCTTCATGCTGAGACAAAATTAACAGAAGTAATAGACAATTGCAAAGTTAGAATTAAAATGGTAGCAAGGCATGAGGTTAATGTGGATGATGTGCTGCCTGGGGGTTTACTGCCTTGAGAACTCTTTTAAGTGAAATTATTCAAAGAGCGCACTTAAGAAGGAAGCAAAATATTAACAGCAGAAAGACACAATTCGGTTTATTCTAACTTCATATGATGAGAAACAGAAACAGTGGTGATGATATTGTAGATGCAAAAGGAACTTCATCACCAAAATTGGCTTTGGTTTGATCAAAATTCTTGTGTAATAATTTGAGCAACTTTTATTGTTACTGAATCTGACCGATCCGATTAATTAAAAAGACTCAATATTATCTGAGTTACTGAAATGCACATTCATTGCAAGAAATGACATTATGTAAACCTTGACAGGATAATCTGGACTTGTTTTTATATACTCAGCAAAAAAAGAAACGTCCTCTGACTTTCAACTGTTTTTACTTTCAGTAAACTTAATGTGTAAATATTTGTATGAACACTAAAAGAGTCAACACCATAAGACATAAACTAAAAATGTTTCACAATGTGTCCCTGAATGAAGGGAGGCTCAAAATCAAAAGTACCAGTCAGTATCTGGTGTGGCCACCAGCTGCTTGAAGTACTGCAGTGCATCTCCTCCTCATGGACTGGACCAGATTTGTCTGTTCTTGCTGTGAGATGTTACCCCACTCTTCCACCAAGGCACCTGCAAGTTTCTGGACATTTCTGGGGGGAATGGCCCTAGCCATTGATCCAAATCGATCCCGCTCCAGGGTACAGGCCTCAGTGTAACGCTCATTCCTTCGACGATAAACACAAATCCGTCCATCACCCCGGGTGAGACAAAACCGTGATTCATCAGTGAAGAGCACTTTTTGCCACTCCTGTCTGGTCCAGCGAAGGTGGGTTTGTGCCCATAGGCGGCGTTGTTGCTGGTGATGTCTGGTAAGGACCTGCTTTACAACAGGCCTACAAGCCCTCAGTCCAGCCTCTCTCAGCCTACTGCAGACAGTCTGAGCACTGATGGAGGGATTGTGTGTTCCTTGTGTGACTCGGGCAGTTGTTGTGGCCATCTTGTACCTGTCATGCAGGTGTGATATTCGGATGTACCGATCCTGTGCAGGTGTTGTTACACGTGGTCTTCCACTGCGAGGATGATCAGCTGTCCTTCCTGTCTCCCTGTAGCGCTGTCTTAGGCGTCTCACAGTGCGGACATGGCAATTTATTGCCCTAGCCACATCAGCAGTCCTCATGCCTCCCTGCAGCATGCCTAATGCACATTCACGCAGATGATCAGGGACCCTGGGCATCTTTCTTTGGGGTTTTTCACAGTCGGTAGACAAGTCTCTTTAGTGTCCTGCGTTTTTAGAACTGTGACCTTAAATGCCTACTTTCCGTAAGCTGTTAAGGTCTTAACGACCATTCCACAGGTGCATGTTAATTAATTGATTATGGTTAATTGAACATGCATGGAAAACATTGTTTAAACCCTTTACAATGAAGATCTGTAAAGTTATTTGGATTTTTAAAACATTATTGTTGAAATACACAGTCCTGAAAAAGGAACGTTTCTTTTTTTGCTGAGTATATTTTTTTTTTTTTTTTTTGTGCAGACTTTTCTTGGCCTTTAAAAATTATGGAAGTAGCTTTGAATTTTTAGAGATTAAGGAATTTAATGGCCTGGTCTGTTTTTTAATTTATCATATTTTTGAAGAGGTTAGGTGCATTTGCGATCCTAAATTGTCCCTAGTGCGTGCTTGGTGTGTGTGTGTGCCCTGCGGTGGGCTGGCGCCCTGCCCGGGGTTTGTTCCTGCATTACACCCAGTGTTAGCTGGGAATGGCTCCAGCAGATCCTTGTGACCCTATGTTAGGATATAGCGGGGTGGATAATGGATCAATGGATGGATATTTTTGAAGATGTTCATTTTGAATTATGTCTTTCCGTTGTGCAAATTTATTTTTAGTATCGGGCCGACATTGTTTACTGTTTGTAATGCAGACTTGCCAGGCTGTTGGCTTTGAAAGTGTGCGACGTGTGATGTAATTACTGTGTCGGCAAAACGGTCAGCATCATAGACTCCTTTACCGTCTCATTTGTGACTTATTTGATAGATAGATATAAAAGACACTATATGAGAGATAGATAGATAGATAGATAGATAGATAGATAGATAGATAGATAGATAGATAGATAGATAGATAGTGTAATAAGTCAAACAAGAAAGCACTTCCACAAAAGGAAAACAGTTGGGGACCATCCCCATATAATGTCTGTTGGACAAAAGAAAAACATAAAAGACTTGAATAATGATCAAAAAGCATTTACAGCAATTGACATCCTGTAACAGAAAAGCTGCCGTTTTATACATAAACAAAATGGAGGACGGAAATGAGTTGTCAGGAAATGGTGTTGGATGGATACGATGTCATCGAAGAGAGACGGGAAGTGATGTAATTCGGGAAGTGATGTCATCAGATGGAGCCGGAAGTATCATCATCAGTGGATGCCAGAAATGACGTCTGGACAGCCATCTTGGAACCCAGAAGTAGTACGAGAGAGAGACAGAGAGAGGCGTTAGTACTGCAAATCATGGTGCTTGCTTATTCTCATCTATAGCTTATTTAGTGCATGAAACTCAGTCTTTAGCGGTACAGATTCGGGCTGACATTGTACGACTTTGGACAGGCACTTGAGGGGATAAAAAAAAACGTAGGTTTTCGGGAGATGTTATGAATGGGCACTTTGATGTTCTCATTCCCTACACTTACATGCCTGATGTACACATGGAGCGCACAAAAATTGAGGATAAAAATTGGTCGCCTTAAAAGGTGAGTGTGCCTAGTAATATGATATTTGTAACGTCTAATATTTCTTATTTTCTCTTATTTTGTCTAATATATTGGGTAATACGAGTGTAATGGTGACTAAAGGGTGTTATTTCATGTCTAGAGGGCTCTAATAATGTTAAAAAAACGTATTTAGAAGGTCATAAACAGGTTTTCTATACTCTAACTGTGAAAATATTCGATTTATAAATAAAGAATACTACTTTGCGAAAATTCATTTATCACGGTAGAGTCTGGAACGGATTAACCGTGATAAACGAGGGTTCACTGTATATTGAATCAAATCAAAATTACATTTTTCATTTAGTTATTTTTCCAAATCATTTTAACAAAATCAACCCATCCCCAATATCAGAAGTACCTTCTTTAGCATTAAATATGAGTAAAGAATGTTGAATCTTGAACCTCAGATGTTCTCTGAAAATGTGCTAATTATTTTCCTTAGGGTAGTGTAATGAACACTGAAAATGACCAGAATAAAGTGTTAAGGTACCAGCAGTAGTGAACCGGCATTGAGAGCTGAGGTTATGAACATTAGGGAGGATGGAGGTTTCCAGAGATTAGTTTTAATGGATTCAAATTAACCAGGAGGGGAGAGATACCAATTAGAAGGAAAGATAAAATTGCAGTTTGAGAACAAGGTAGAAGTCCCAAGATCAGAGAAGACAGCAAAATGGAGAAAGTAAGCGCACAAAAACAAAGAAGAAAGGCAGACATTCTGATACTTCTTTCGTTTCTTTCCCCTAACTAACTCTACAACAAAATTTGTTCATGTTGTGATTAGGAGTCACAAACAAAGCAGAATGGGGATTAGGCTTCCAAAATATAGAAACAAAACAGGCCAGGGCCTTCACTAGCCATCCCAGAAGAGGCTCTCTCAGTCCTGCTTACTCCTCACTGCCATCTGCAGTTTTCAACATAGTAGGAAAAAGAAAGGAGAAAAGGAGAGCAAGCAAAATAATTTAAAATTTCCCAAAAGTCAACAAGAGGGTGGATGACTGTAAACCACTGGTGGAGATTATTCAAGAAAAAATACAAAATAAAGCAAAAATGCTCAAAAGAGTAAAAAGAGACAGAAAAGATTTGCCTAAAAGGCAAATCATGCAAACAAGTCCCAAAACATATTCCAAAAGTTGTAATCTATGAAATGAAGCAAAATAGTCAGAAAAAAATGTAAATCCAATGAATAACCAATACTTACATAAGACTCGAAAACAACTTAATTGAACCGGTAACAACACCTAGAATATTTTTCTACCACAAGGAAAGCCAAAGAAAATTTCAAATTAAAACTTCTTTAAAAACATCTGGCCATCCAAGTTTATGGATAAATTGAAAGAAATGTCTGCCTGTTGCTTTTAGTGTTCATTATTAATGTAGTGGAGTGTAAAATGAGAGATAGCTAGCATATAAGTTGATAGATATGTTGCATGTCTTTATTTGTAATGGTAAAGAGTCAGATGGTGTTTACTTTACCAATAAGGACAGCTGCGTTTTGATGTTTACCTAACTAGCCCCCCCGAGACCTCAGGAGAAAGGGGTAATGGGAGCATGCATCAAACCAGTTTGGCAAGGGGCTTTGTTATACAGTATAAATGCTAGGGGTTGCTGTTGCCCCCGTTAACCCCAACAGACAGACGCTCTGGACATCGTGTAAAAGTACCAAGAAGTATTTTAATCGTTTGTCTTCTCAGTGACTCAGTGCCTTATGTACCACAGGTAAATAAACAATAAATCAAGCACAAACACAATATAATTCTCTCCTTCACACCTCCCAGCAAGCGTTGTCTACCCCCTCCCAACTCTGGCTCGCCTGTTGGCTCTCCAGTAGTCCTTTTTATAGTCCTTGACTGGGAAGTGCTTCGTTCCTTCTGCCCACATGACTTGCTAGCACTTCCAGGTCAGATAGAGAATTGGTCTTTTCTACAGCCCAGACGTACTTTGGAGCTTCCATCCTCGTGATCTGGGAATAATTTCGGGCCATAGATGAGGCATGACTCCTCCTGTCTCTTCACAGCTCCTGCTGGTGGCACCCATGGAACCCAAAAGGGCTGAGCAATTGATCTTCAAGTCCCAGTATGCCCTGCGGGCATCGCTAAATTCCAGGGAAGTTGCCATCTAGCATTTTGGGGGAGGCAGTGTCCAAAAGTATATGCCTTCCCCCATCCTTCCATCATTTGGTCGTCCCGGCCGGGTTGAGCTGCCGGCCATCCTTCACAACAGTAACACTGTTTGGACATTACACGAGCCTATGGGAAGGCCAAGCTGGCAGAGGCAGGCTACATACAACTGAACAAAACAACTAGGGGATGGCTTGTACCTGAGTACTTTCATTGGTGAATGGCCAGGAAGTGACACATAGACTTGCTCTATTGCTCATTGCAATTGGATTGTGGCTGAAGTAGGATTCGATGAAGCAAGGGAGTTGCTTGCATCCATTGGCCTAGAGGTACACCAAAAGGAGTTGGATCTGCATAGGGTCACCCTACCTCTCAGTCACTTCTCTCAAATCCTCCACTCTCTCATCATCTGGCCATGAAGAGAAGACCATCTGTTTCTCTTGTCATTTCTCCATGATGAAGACAACTCAGTTCATACAGCCATACTGAGACTGTTTCAACACTCCATTTAAAGGCCATGTGGTAGCAAAGTCAAAGCTAGACTGAAGATAAGTAGAGTGCTGCCTATGGATGCAAGATGCACTCCTACTGAGGCTATAATGGTATTTTTGTCATGCTAATTTTATTTTGCTTATTATTTCGGTGATATTAACTAGATAATACAATTAAATAAATGTGAGACTTTTTCTCCTGCTTGTTTTTTCACTCTGTTTTGTTGCGTGAGAGTACAGGTACAAAAGGCAGTGTAACATACGAAGGCGAAAAGAAGGAGACTGAAAATATTTTGTTAAGGTCTACACAATAAAGAGTAAAAAGGGGAAAATAGGGTCACCATAGGACCATGTATGACAAAACAATTAGCATTACAGGTCCGTTTTACTGGCTTCGACTTTCAATTTTGGTTGAGTGATTTAAGTTTGAAAATTATGTATCATTTTGCTTAAACTGTATTATGTACTGACATTTTGTTTTCCATGGATGTTTTTCATTCATCTGTTGTTGGTAACCACTTCTGTTTCTAGTGTGCTTTGAATGGAAAGTAACATCCTGCAATGTCAGCGGGCCAACACTCCCCGCCTACACTGTATACAATATAATGTGACATCTGAGTAATGGATTCATTACCACAGTCTTTTCAGTTTTTATTATTGTTAAATTGGGAAATGAAACTCAAGTTAGTGTTAAGATCTTTATTATTTGTGAACATCTTTTTGCTGACTGCGAGTATGCACTTTTTTACTTTACCTTCAGTAACCTGAAGGATCCTGAGTTTGAATTCTGCAGCCACCATGGAGAGGCCGAGTAGCTAAAATGGGGGAGTCTCTCTGTAATCAGAATGTAAGTTTAATATGCCACTGTGTCTGTGAAAAGATTTTAAATGTGCTTTTCTTTTCTTCTCACATGTACAGCTAACACAAAGCCAGATTTAGTATAGGGGTCCAACATTCAGAACTGATAGGCAAGCATTAGAAGACAAGTTAAGGACAACTTTGAAATGGGTATTGTATTATTTCTGTGTGTCAGAGTCAGCATGACATTGGATCTTCTTTTCCTTGTATGGAATGACATGATTGACCTAAGTGGGGGCCTGCACATGGAGAAAGAGTATAAAGCCATGGAACATTGCCCGGCACACCTTTGAAGCCGACGGACGAATGGGAGATAACGTCATCCAATCCTGAAAATCCTTACAGTGCAGCGATGAAAATAGCAGGCTCTATACATTGGGCTCCCACTACCCGAAAGGTCTTGTCATGACTTCCTCGTCTGTTATGCCACGTAAACCGTCATTAAAGAAGGCTAAGTTATTTCTCCTATGTGATTTCTTACCACCTTATCACTAAGGGAGGGGTATCACCTTTTAATATCATATCTATATAGTTTCATGTTATGTAACACACTGCAATTACAAAAGAACTCATTCCAACAAGGGAGTTAGAGCCCCCTGCTGGACAATTTCATGAGCAGGGACAAATGACACCGTGACTGGGATTCGCTCAGGAGAGGCCAACTGAGGCTGAGAGAGAAAGAACTATCAGTTGAGTAAAATACCCCCTAATAGCTAGAAACCCAGTAGGCTGTTGGGCCCTAGGAGTTCTCCTTTAACGCAAATGAATAACTCCTGCTTACTGACTTGGAGGACCGGTGTGAGAGCGTGAAAAGGAGAGGAACAAGGGGCTGCCATTTGGGGGGTTTCCTGCGATTGCTTAGGAAAGAGACAAAGTTGTGAAAGAGGGGGACAGTTGACAGCTGTGTGCTATGATACCCTCCCAGCTGCAGCAGACATCTGAGCCCTGCTTACTAACATGAGTGGAGAGAAGCAGGACCCTGAGCAATTGCTCGCCTGTGACAGATGGGTAGACATACTCTCCACTAATTCAAAACTAATGACACATTGATCAATGGATATTTACTATTTATTTTTTACTCCGTAAAAGACAGTGACCAGAGCAGGTCAGACACCCTTGATATTTAAGGACAACATAAGTTAATGAAGTGGGTGACTCCAAATTGGCCCTCCATGCTGGACCAACACCCCATCCATCCATGCATCCCTGGCCTTAAACACGGCACTGCCAAAATGTCCCCCAGTTCCGCCGACCCAAACACGGGAACAACTGGTTTCATGCATGGAATGAATGAGCTGTAGGTCATCACTTGTTATGTATTAGGTGAGGCACGAATTGACATATTGCACAGTTCTCAAGTGGTAATACCAGATGAGCAGGTTCAGTTAATGAATGGAAGAAATGCTAATGATGATAAACATTAAATTCAACTGAACAACATAATGGATTATGCTTATTGAAAGGCCAAGCTAAACATGCAAAAACTCAAAGGCATAAACATGCTTCACTCTGACACTGTGTGACTGAGACAATTTCTCATTGAGCCCAAAGATAAAGATTCTAAAATGACTTCATTTTCCTATTCAATAGAAGGACTGGCAATTTTTTTAATAGACTAGATAAATAGAAATGTACAATATAGGGCTGACACTGATAAACTCGGGGTCCATTCCTGGCACCGGGAGGCTGGAGTCTGTCATGAATAAGCGCAGAGTGCCTTGCTACTGAGCGTCACTCCACAGAAGTGTGTTGCCAGAGATAACACCTGTTCTCCTGCTCTGATATATCATGGCTGAGCTCTAACGTGCTGAGAGAGGCAGCTGCTCTTTCCTGATAGCCACTTGCTGATAAACAACAGGCGTGAAAGCAAGAACAGCCCTCATGCTCAAGCAAAGGACATTATGTTCACCGTTCATTACAAACACTGAGTACAAAAACAGCAGTCGGTCTAATGGCAGCTTGGCAGATCTCAGTCATGCTTACAGTGCCTGCTTGACAAATGCCCCCGGTTTCACTACCTATGCCAGGATATCAGCAATTTATAGCTCCTGGCATGGATTGCAGGGAGGAAGATCCCCAAGTTCATCATGACAGAAGAAGTAGGAAGCATGTCTGCAAATGAAGGTCAACAACTGTCTTGTAGGAATATAGTCTGCCTGGTCTAGACTGGGCTGAAAGAAGTGAGTGACAGTTCAGTGCCCTGGCACTCTGCAGCGTCTGCCCATTTTCATTCTGATCATCTCAGTCGGCAGACGCTAATCGCTCACATTCGCTGACACCCAGGTTCACTTGCTATGTGTGTGCAGGTGGGGTCGACTGGTGACTCCTAACTGGGCCTATCAGAGTAACGGTGTCTGTGGTGTGCCTTGTGTCTGATGCTGCTGGGGTAGGCTTCAGCCTCTCTGGATAAGCCAGTGACACAATGGATCCATGTTGATTATAATGCCATTTAAACACATACAGCCATATTAATTCCCTGCCTTGTGCTTGGCTGGACTTTCTACTTACAGCAAACAGAAACTGGGAGAACCATAAATGTGTCATACAGAAACAACACAATTACTAGACATATAGGAAAAAATATTAATTAATAAGTAGCACATAATAAATGAACTCTGGTGTATGAAATAATTAACTGTATATCTGAACACATACACTAGCACACATACAAAGCACAAACACACTCCAGGTCGATGGGAGATTAAGATATTGAATGCCGAATCAGTCAGGTGAAATTTTAATTTAAAGCATTAAGCGATAGCAGACGGATCAAGGGGTCACTTGTTGGCCTCCCATCCCATGTTTGGAATCCATGCAGAGTGAAATACAATAATAACTAGGTGGAGAATTAGTAAATTAATTATCTCTGAAACAAACTACAGGAATTTTCATCAAACCTGAATCCCTTTAGAGCTCCTTGCCAAAGTGAATGCTTCTAAGAAAGTCACGGATGCCATCCGTTTCACACAACATCCGCAGAGATGAGTGGGGCTACTTGATCTGTGCCCCCCGCATGACTTGCACTGCACATCCACACTATTTTCAAGTAGGTGTAGAATAAATAGATTTTTACAATGCTGTCAGATCTGTAGTGTTATTTAGGACATTACCTGATAGTTCAGTTTACTTTAGAATTGTATTGATTTTAAGTTTTTATTATATAATGGAAATTTTTAAAGTTTACTTTGAAAGACAAATAATTTTTGCTTTGTGCCCTTCCCCATCATAACCCATCATTTATGTAGGAGAAGCAAAAGCTTTAGATTCGCCAAAAATTTTGATCTGCCATTTTCGACGGATCTCAGTGTTTTAGGGTCTCCCTGATACCATAAACTTTGATATCTAAATGATGGGGTGATTATGTGTCTGTCTGTCTGTGTGTGTTTGTGTGCCACAGTTTCTTGAGGACGGTTTAGAGCTAAAATGGCTGGACAAAAAAATACAAAACTCGAAACTTAGCTTGTTATGAGATGACGATGTGCTGATTAGTTAAGAGCCAAATCGTGCAAGAGAAAGAGCCACTCCAGAGGAACCCTCAAATACCCTAATTCTGCAATTAATTATGATTTGTTCTCATCAATTGCTATCATAATGATCTTTTCTGCAATCAGAAAGCTCAGCATCAGAGTGGTAAATAATTAGTGAAATGTTATAGAATAGTTTGGGTAACTTGGTTCCTAGGGCACAAAGCCTACTGGCGCTCATGTCAGAATTTTTTAGTTTAATAACACATTGAAGGAATATGATTAATAATGAGAACTTCATTCTAGTTTAAGGAGGATGGAGCAAAGTGTACTGCGCTGTGTGCCTGGGAACTTTTATTATCAAATGTTTGATAGCCATGTTAATATTTTTGGTCATTGTGATGTACAACATTGAGCTCAGAAGGAATTAGATTTACAAAGGCAAAAAAAAGGTCTTGGATGTCCAATCAAGTAAAACATTGTAAGCATCATGTGTCATAAAATATAGCACCACATCCTGATATGCATTTTAATCTTTTTGTCACATCTCTTTGGTGTTCCTGCCAGAAAGTCCACACAGGCCACAAGTCATGAGCCACGTTTGAGTGAACATAAACACTTGCACATCTGACACATCCTAAAAGGCAGTTCAGAAGGATCATTCTCAACTGCCAGTTCCCAGAATGCATTTCAGATGGCCCCTCCATTCTTCTCCCTGTATTCATTTTCAGAGTTCGAAATGTAATAATGAGCTTTTCATTCACATAAACACTTGAGCAGCCTTTCCAAAAACAACAATACCCAGTCAGAAAAGCAACTGTGATGCCAAAAAGTGAACATGCTTTTACATATCTATCTACCATATAATAAAACATTAAGGTTTGTATGTCCGGTCCCTCCGAGCAGTCTGATTGGTCAATTTGGGTTTGGTGATGCAATTGAACAAGAAAGTGTGAGAGTTAAACACACAAGTGAGGAGGAGAAATGGCATACGAGTTACACTGAGACATTTGCCTTCAAAGACAAAGAGCATAAATCCAGACAGGAGATGTCAAAGGTGTCTCAAACATAGTGACTGAGTCTGAGAAGCTGGCTTTACGGGAACACGCACAAGAGAGGGAGCACCGGTGAAGAGACATTCAGACACACACAAATTCAAAGGAAACGGTGCTGAAGGTACACCTAGAGCGAAAGATAGCACATATTTTAAATTATTCTACTACTAGGGGGCTTCACCCCCTGCTCGCTTCGCCTGCCAACCCCCCCGGCCTGCGCTATACTCCAGCTACTTGGCGTCTCTGTCGCTTGTGTATGTAGATTTCACTTTCACCAAACAATAAATCTTTTAATTCTTGCGGATACGCCTTTTCATTGGGAAGAAACACTACTTTTCCCTGATGGCAACATGAATCAGACGATCTACAAGTCTCTGTCTTAAAGTTTAAAGCCAAACAATATATTCAATCTCTTTTCGCTGTTCCGTTATTTCACTGAGCAATAATTTCCATTTGTTAGCGCTAATGCGATCTTTACTATCATTTTTGAAGACTTTCGAATTTTAGTACTTTCATTATCTCTAACCTGCTCGGCATGTGTATCGCACCAACATTTTTGAATTCTTTACGATGTTCTACTTTGTCTCTTTGGAGAATCCTTGGTTACCGTTAACTTGACTTGGTGTCGAGTCCCAAATGAGGTACATTACTTGCATTGTGAGGGAGTTTGGGTGAGTGAGGGTGACCTGGCTCGCAGGATCCTTATTACTCAGGACTCGAGCAGCTGTACCAAGCCAAGAGGATGCCCACGTAACAACCTGGCTACGGCAGATAGATGTGATATAGCATACAATGATCAATTCCTTTCCAAATCCTAAAGGTAGCTAACTTTAACCTTAGGTGACAAAGAACACATATCACATCACATATCACAACACAATTGGTTGTTATTTATTTAACAAAAAATAGAACCTGTAGAGGCCATGTATGCTTGTCCACTGGGTAACATCAACATCAGCACAGAATGCGGTGTTAAGATGAACATTTTCTAGACAGAACTGTAATAACAACAGTAACAATTATTTCTTGTATGGTCTAAAATCACATAAGGAATGGCTCAATGGGCTTTAACAGGCCTTGTTTTTTAACATCCCCCCAGCCCTGATTCTCTAAGAAGACAAGAAAAAAACACCAAAAATGTAAAAAAAAAAATTGGAAGAAATCTTGGGAAGGGTAATTGAGAGAGAGACCCCCTTTCAGGCAGGTTGGGTGTGTAAATAGTGTCAAACATCCTAATAAACACTCATGGAGATAATGAGCAAAGTCTTCACAAACAAATACTGAAGTAGGGATTTAAAGTTAGTCACCAGAGCTGAGACTAAGCAGCATTGACCATGCTGTCTTCAAGCTGGATTGACTATCTTTCCATCCATCCATTTTTAAACCTGTCTGTCCTTAGCCGGGTAAGAGGGAAGTTGGTGACTATCCCAGTAAGCACCAGGGTCAAGTCAGGAATAATCCCTGGACATGGTGTCAATCCATCACAGGGTAAACACACACACACACTCACAGCAGGGGCCAACTCAGCATCACTAATCCACCTAACCCGCATGTCTTTGGACTGTGGGAAGAAAATGGAGCACTTGGAGGAACGAGGAGAATATGCCAACTCCATGCAGGGAGCACCCCAGTCTCTTTACTGTGAAGAAGCAGCGCTACCACTGTGCCAGCATTCCACCCCAAACTGAAAATTCAAGTGAAATTCAGCTATCATATTCTTATTACAGAGTTGAAACTAATAATTCATGTAATATACCAAATTAAATTACCCAAATGAAAATTTAGAAAAAGTTCAATTGAGGTTCAATAGCTCATCTCACAATATTTGAATAAATAATGGAATCCAATATCTGCGTCTACAGTATGAAGTGTCTAAGAAATCATGGGCAGAGTTATATGATATACTTATGGATTAGATTTATTAAGCTAATTACTATTTTAGATAAACAAGGCTTTAATCATAGAAATACAAAAACAATTACAGAAAATAGCAAAATGGGCAGTAAATAAAATAAACCTTTCAACAGTCTATAAACTATAGGAGGTCATACCAGCAGCCAGTGGTGCACAGATAAGGTGCTGCAGCCATTCTTGACTGTCCATCACTGCTTTTAATACACAAAACAACAAACAATAAATACACTCAGAGGTTGCTTCATTAGGTACACCTATCCACTACCCAGAAGGAACCCCTTTTGCCTTTAGGACAACCTGAATTTTCTGAGGTATGGATTTAACTAGTATCTGGAAACATCTTTCGAGATTTTGGTCAATGCTGACTCAATCCAAATTCCTACAGTTTTTTCAACAACACGTGCATACTGCGAACCTAGCCATTCTCCCTTGTTCTAAAGGCACTCTTTTGGATTCAGATCTGAAAACTGCGGAGTCCACCGGAGTAAATTAAAGCCTATGTTTGTAGAAGCAGCGTCAGATGATGTGAGGTGACAATGCCAATTTCAAAAAAGGTAGGCTGTGGTCATAATGGGATTTACATGGTCCGGAACAATTCAAATAATGGCATCAAGAGGTCCAATATATCTTCACACCATCACACTGTCATTTCCAGAATGTACAGTACTGTTGACACAATGAAGGTTTGATCCAGGGGTTTTTTACCATTTACACCAAATGCGAACCCAACCATCTTCAAAGTCACAGCAGAAATCATAAAACAGCATACCTTTGGGTTAAGCAAATGCTTGGAACAGAATTCAGCAGCCAGTGAAGGTATAAAGTTTGAGAACTCAGGTGCCGGCAAAGCGGTGTAGTGAGCAGTAAATAAAACCAATCATAAATACACCACCAGAGATCATGTTTTTAATGGTAACGTGAATGTGATTTTTTTGGTACTGTATGTATTTACATATTTACACATAGATTTGACTTTCATTTATACACACATATAAAAGTATGTTAGCTTTTGTAGAAGGAAACACATATTACTTGATGTTAAATAAGAACCATTTTAAAGCTGTGAGGTGAGGCCATTTTGGAAACTACTAGAACGTGAAGCACAAGATCCTTTATATAACCAAAAGCATGATAGGATGTTCTGGTTTCAAAGAGAAAAAGTGGGAAGATAAAGCACAAATGTTTGTAAATGATATTTGAATAAGGTGACAAAAAGGGCTGCTAACACCCTTATTCCTCAGCTATCTGTCTCCTTGCTTTAACAGTGGGGCTACTATCAGGAAAATTCCTTTGAGAGGCTGATGAATGAGAGAGAGAGAGAGAAGGTTGGATGATGTGGAGATAGTAATCAGGAAATGCAAGGGACTAGTAAGGAGGAAGTAAGGACAGCTGTGAAGAGGATGAAGAAGGAAAAGGCCGTTGGTCCAGATGACTTACCTGTGGAAGAATAGAGGTGTTTAGGAGAGATGGCAGTGGAGTTTTTAACCAGATTGTTTAATGGAATCTTGGAAAATGAGAAGGTGCCTAAGGAGTGAAGAAGAAATGTACTGGTGCCGATTTTTAAGAATAAGGGGGATGTGCAGAGCTGTAGTAACTACAGGGGGATAAAATTGATGAGCCACAGCATGAAGTTATTGGAAAGAGTAATGGAAGCTAGGTTAAGAAGTGAGGTCATGATTATGGTTCCATGCCAAGAAAGAAAACCACAGATGCAATGTTTGCTCTGATGGTGTTGATGGAGAAGTATAGAGAAGGCCAGAAGGAGTTGCATTGCGTCTTTGTGGACCTGGAGAAAGCATATGACAGAGTGCCTCAAGAGGAGTTGTGGTATTGGAATGAGGGAGTGGCAGAGAAGTACATAAGAGTTGTACAGGATATGTACGAGGGAAGTGTGACAGTGGTGAGGTTTGCGGTAGGAGTGACAGATGTTTTCAACATTGAGATAAGATTATCAGGGATCGGCTCTGAGCCCTTTCTTATTTGGAATGGTGATGGACAGGTAGACAGATAAGATTAGACAGGAGTCCCCTTGGACTATAATGTTTGCTGATGACATTGTGATCTGTAGCGATAATAGGGAACAGGTTGAGGAGACCCTGGAGAGGTGGAGATATGCTCTAGAGAGGAGAGGAATGAAGGTCAGTAGGAACAAGACAGAATACATGTGTGTAAAAGACAGGGAGGTCAGTGGAATGGTGAGGATGCAAAGAGTAGAGTTGGCGAAGGTGGAGGAGTTTAAATACTTGGGATTAACAGTGCAGAGTAATGGGGATTGTGGAAGAGAGGTGAAAAAGAGAGTGCAGGCGGGGTGGGATGGGAGGAGAAGAGTGTCAGGAGTGATTTGTGACAGACAGTTATCAACCAGGGTGAAAGGGAAGGTCTACAGGATGGTAGTGAGACCAGCTTTGTTATATGGGTTGGAGACGGTGGCACTGACCAGAAAAACAGGAGAGAGAGCTGGAGGTAGCAGAGTTAAAGATGCTAAGATTTGCATTGGGTGTGACGAGGATGGATAGGATTAGAAATGAGTACATTAGAGGATCAGCTCAAGTTGGACAGTTGGGAGACAGAGAGTCAGAGAGGCCAGATTGTGTTGGTTTGGACATGTGCAGAGGAGAGATGCTGGGTATATTGGGAGAAGGATGCTAAAGACAGAGCTGCCAGGAAAGAGGAAAAGAGGAAGGCCTAAGAGGAGGTTTATGGATGTGGTGAGAGAGCACATGCAGGTGATGGTGTAACAGCAAGATGCAGAGGACAGAAAGATATGGAAAAAGATGATCCACTGTGGCAACCCCTAACAGGAACAGCCAAAAGAAGAAGAAGAAGACTATCAGGAAACTTCCACCCAATCTCTGGATGTCTTTTTTTCTGAATTAAGCCACATGTTTACAGCTGATTCTATTCAATTTAATTAAATGTTCTCTTATTAAAGAAATAAATGATGAGCCAAGAAATCAGCAATAGACAAGAAACTTGCCTTATTTCAATTTCTACCTGGGTGTGAAACAAGAGAACATCTATTTCAGGCAGTGTGTGTCCCCTGTGAAATACAAGGGGAAAGTAAGAGAACTGGTAGTTGTTTGGCCAAGAAGAAGAAGAAAGTTCCAGGTAGTTCCATCCTGTACACCATGGCGACTAAATGGGTATCAGTCTGGTCGCGTGTAGATGTTTGCAGGATTCTCCGTTGCTGCATTCCTTCTATATTGGGCCATAGCCTGAGCTTATTAGGTGATCCTCCTGTGAAAAGAAGAAAGAGTCAAGTCATTTATTTGTACATGTGCACTACTCAAAGGGGCCTCCAAGTGAAATCAGGCCACTCTAACATAAAGGTGCTGACAGGCAGTCTTGTTATGGGCTACCTCAAGATAAACATCTCGGTTTGGGTGGATTCCTCACTTTTTAAATCACTCACAGAGTGTAGGATAGTGGAGTGGCTGGGGGACTCAGAGGAGGCTTTACTAATTCTGAAAAACGTCAGTGCTTACTGTGTCACCACTGTGTGCAGTTGAAAGGAACGGCAAGAGGACATTAAGTAGGACTTTTCTCCGCATGCAGACAAAGTCTGTCTGCTCCACAGTCCTTCAGCCATCCTCACAGAATACAGACAGGAGTGTTTAAATGACACATTTTACGCACATGGCCATTTACTCCTCCAGCAACCAGGTATCATTGTTAGTGTTAGCAAAGCCTTTAGAATCACAGATTTAGGAGGACAGAGGAGGCATGGGTCATATATGTATCTATGTATGGCCCATATATATTAGTACTTTATTTTTATTGTTATTTTCTGGATGGTCACTGAAGCAACATTTTTTTATAATGTTTTTCCCATAGTTCATGCAATGCTTTTCATAGGCACGGCCATAAGCATACAAAGGCAGGACTTTCAGGGACAAAAGCCCTATTAGAAAACAAAGAATTTAGAGGGTTTTTTGATTTGACTTGGTAAGAACAGACAACAAATATGAACTAGTCTTTTTGTTATTAGTCCTTTTGATATAATGACTCCTTTTTTCGGATTTTTCCAAAACAACTATTCACTTTTCTGTTCGGTTGAACTTGCCATTTCTCCAAATGTTTATAAAGCACTGTCCTTATGCTCTCTTTCTTCAAAGTAATCATTCCAACTGCAGATCTGGTAAAAGCATTAAAATAAAAAAAGAGGGAAATATAGTTTCTCCCTGAAAAACACACAAAAGCCCACTGAAGTGTGAGGTAAGAGATGGGGGAATTTTTACACAGAACAGATCACAGATATATGCATGAAATGGTAAGAGTCACAAGTCAAGCACTACATCACTTTTGGGATCATTACACTACAGTTGGCACCAAACTCTGGAAGGAAAAAGAATTTAGGAACACTAAACACAAGAAGTAGGCCCTGCAGTCACTTTATCACTTAATGGATATCATGATTTTGCAGATTTCAGTAATACTGTTTATTTTCATTTTGTTATTTAATTTAGTTTTAATGTAATGTCATTTTGAATTTTCATGGTTGTCAGCTGTGGTCTATGACTGGCCAGTCATCCCGGCCAATACCCCCAGGCCGCCAGATGGAGCTCTCCCTGAAACATAGAGGTGTCCCGAATACCAGCAGAGAATTATGGACAATGGAGTTTTCATCCTCAGCCCTGCTGGATACCACAGGTGCCACTAGATGGAGCTGCAGGGAGTAGCAAAGAATATTTGCCCTATGCCCCGGAAGTACGTCCGAGTCACATGGACAAGAGGAATGACATGCTTCTGGGGTGAAGAAAAAGGACTTTTTAAGTCAAGGACTATAAAGGACTGTGGGAAATCCTCAGATGGCGAGCTGAGCTGGGTGGAAGGGTGGCAACACGTCTGGGAGAGGTGGATTGTGATTATTGATTAGTGTATTGTTATTTATGAGTATTGTGGAGAGGAGGGTGGTTTGTGCACTATTTAATAATAAAAAGTCATATATTTGGACTTTTACCTGGTGTCTGGAGTCAAGTCTGAGGGTTTAAAGGGAGCGATAGCGCCCCCTATCTGTCACACAGCATTTTTTCCAAGGTTGCTATAATGGTTGCTAATCATGTAATCTGCATTACGGTACACCAGTAATGGCGCACTGCAGAATACATTTGACTTGAGCATTCATAGTTTTCATCCTCTTTACCATTCGTTTGCTCAGAAGTTGATGTGCTTGCTGCTCCCTGAGCAGCTCTTCTTTTCTCCACCCTAGTGGCCCACTTCTTCTCTTCTTTCATTGGCACCTTTTCGCATTAAAACTGATTAAATCAGTGTTTGTGTTGCAATTACTTAGTACATTTTCTTTAATTTTTCACTTAAGCTGGCACTTAAGTCTTCAATCTGCCTCCAGAATGATTTAAGATATGAGGAGGTAGGGGAAGTGATGGCAAAAGTGGTAGGGATGGCCGCTGCCGAGAGCTGATTCTATAATAAAATAAAAAAAAAGAGGAATAACCTTGGAGGTCAATTATCATCCTGAAAGTGGATAGTAGACGTCACGTAGTATATGTGTACCACATTTCAGGTCAATAGTTCAAATGGTTTGTGAGCTACAGGTGATTTAAAGTCCTGGACAGACATACGGACAGCCATGGTAGCGTATTATATATAAAGATGTGACATTATCCTGTTAGACCAATAACCTACAGTGGTGCAGTCAGGTCTGTATCCTAGTATGGGGTCAAACCCTAAAGCTTTGCCTTTTGATAATTTTGAACTATGACTTTTGATTAATGTTTTTTTTATTCTGCTTTGTTCTTCTTCAATTAAGAATTTTTGCTTCTGTTTGGTTTTGGTGCCGGATCACTTTTGAATCTTTCGTAATGACATTTTGCTGTGTTTTTGATCATTCTTTTGTTGCTTCCTCTCTTTCCATCTTCTGGTCCATTTTTACTGTCAGCTATTGTTTATTTCAAAACCTGACTGCACTGCTTTTTTGAGTTTTCCTCTCTGTCCCTGTTTGGTGCAGAACAATGGACATGTGTGGCCACATTTTGAATGAGTACTGTCCTTGCTATAAACCACTCTTTACCCAACAACATGTTCCTATATGCTATGAGTTCTCATTTGACTGTGCTGATTGTTTATAATTTCTCCCAAAACATTTAAGGTGAATTTCCCCTCAAAGTAAAATAGTCACGGATGATCAAATCAAGCCGATTTATTTTAGGCAAGCAGAGGCAATAAAGTGAGGAACATATACCTTTCAATAAAGCAGTTAATTTAACCTCTAGTTTGTCAAACAAGTATAATGATTTAAATCAAAAAAGCACTAATTTTCCTTCCTGTGAATATTTCATTTCAATACCAACTGTGAGGCTTTTTTAAACATACAGTATTTGCCAATTATTAGTCCTAATTTGATTGTAATTGATTACAAAGAATTTTTTTGCAAATTATTTTTTTAGCTTTAGTTAATTTTTCACATTGTTGATACTTTTTAATATCTTGGTGGCGCCATTGTTGTGACATTTTGATCTCCGTGTGTTTTAGTAGTTTGTTTTTGGCAGAAACACTTATTGATTTTTTTCTAGTACTGCATGTGATGTCTTAATTGCTGCAACTATTCAAGATAGTGTCACAGTAGCCTGTGTACCCTAGCTGCAGGACAAATCCAAAAACAACCTTGCTGCATTGTGTTGTTTTCTTTTGATAGGGACATTTTATTGTTAGCTTTGCTCCTGTACTTTGCTCTGACTGCTGACAAAGATTTTGTCTTAGCTATTAGGTTTGGTTCAGTAGTATTCTGATTATGTGGTTATGGAGTTAAAGCATCTATGCCTGTATATTGGGAAGTTTCCCTACTGCCTTTATTAATTAAAGAAATTAAAGCTCTTTTCTTTACTGATCCAATTTTGTTCAGGCTGTTAGTCAGTCTGATCATCACACAAATTTTATGACATCTGAGGGGCCACAATGCCATTTACAACTGATCAATACAGACCACTAGGGATCCACTTTCCCTAAACAGATGCTGCTGCTAATTGTCCATAAAGTGTACTTTCATCGTCAGATTTATTCAGTACTGCCTTTTTACATTTAAGACTATTTAGGAAAAGACGATCAGTGGATTATTACTTTTGCTTTGGAAATGTACTGCAAAAGACAAATAATACCCAAAAGGAGCACCTTAGCTGGCATGAAAATTAGCATAAAAACAGGGACTCAGGAATGAAAAGAGATTCCAAAATTAAAGCAAACAAATAGGCTTTGGATTCAATATTCATGGTTGGTATACAACTGGAGCCAAAAGGGTGATGAATGTTGTTCTGTGGCAAATCCAGATTTTCTGGTGAGATAAAAGACTGTGGAGAATGTTAAACAAACTGCAGCTTGCATGCCAGAATTTCTCAAAAATGCCAAGGACACAACTGTTCAGTGAAGAGCTTCGCAGTTGGGCAATGCTCGTTACAAATTAGCATAGAGAGGCCTGCCTCATTAAATCTTGTAACAGGTGATGGGATCTCCTCTTCATAATGTGTCAAAGTCTTAAGCTGATGTTACATTATGTAACTTCTAGTCATGGGATATGTCAGACTTGCAGAATACAGATGCTGATCTCATCGGAGGGTATGCCAAATTTAGTTACTGCATATCAACCCTCTGGTGCACTTCTTTTTTGTAAGAGTCAACAATTTCAGCCACTTTTGTCTTTTTTCCAATCAATAATGGCACATAACACATGAGACATAAGACAGACAAGCTTCTCTTTTTTTCGTGATGTCACCCTTATTCCATATACTTCGTTACTGCATTATATGCATTGTACTTTCAGATGGGTACCCATTGGTTGTCAGCTGTCATGTACAGGGAGCCCACCTCTACGACTAAGGACAAAATCAAACCTGTTTGAACTAGTTGGGGTGAGTTACTGGGCATGTCTTATTATGCGACTGGCCAAACAGAGGTACTGGAAAATTGTGGAAGCCTGAAGAAGCTAGATAGAAGACTTTCTGGGGGTGTAAGCCCTGTACAAAGAATGTCCCAGAACATAACTCTCTGGAAGCATCTGAGTGAAGGTATATTTATACTGTATTTCTGTGTCGAGTCTAGTCATCAAAAGCAGCTTAAAACATTTGTGTTGCACCACACTGCAGGCACATACCTGAACACTAGTTGGCGGTGTTTGTTGCACACAAGAAAAGCAAATTATCTATTAAAATACAAGCATTTTTTTCCCCACCAAGGTCACTGATCTGCTTTCCACACTATTTCTTTCATAGGCAAACGTAGTTGTCCCTCACATTTCTTCACTTCTTCATACATTTGGCAACTTCCAAATCAATGTTAGCTGATATTTCATGCCACAAATTAGCCACCACCTGATTGTCTTTGTGGTGCTGTGATGAGTTATCATATAAATGTGTATATTTTTTATTTTCATCGACAAGTCTTTCCTCAATCAACACCATGTTAATTCAGAATAGCAGAAAACAAACAGAAAAGCGTTCAAGAAATGTATGGTTACCAAACTGGCCTATCAGAGTCATGGGATATGTGTGTAGTCTGCACAGGGTCCACATTGACATGATGCGTATTCTCATTTCTGAGGAGATACGTGTCAGGCTATGCTGTAGACTGCACAGGCACAGCACAGGCTCAAGGCAGAAGAACAAATCAGCCTTGACAGACTAATCGAGGTGGACAAAGAAGAAGCTAGCATGGCACCTCTAGGAGATTAGACAGCAGAGACCCTACACAAGTTCTGATGGCTTCTTGTTGTTTCCTGGCAATAGCCAGTTGTGGTAAACATACTGTATTTGTATATGCAGGGAGGCAGAGAGATTTAATGTAACTTTTACATTCTTTGGTTCTGAAGAATGAATTTCATCCATCCTTTTTCTAACTTTTTTAATTTAGTTTAGAGGGTCAATTCATAACGGAACTTCAGCTTTGCATTGGGTGCAAGTCCACAAAGGGAATACTTACACAAACACACACATTCACTCGTACAAGGCCAGTTTGGAGCTGCTAGGGAACTTAAGCTACATATCTTTGGGATGCAGGAGGAAAACTGGAGTGCCCTGAGGAAACCTACTGAGACTAGGAAAAATTTACAAACTCTATAAAAGTACTGGCTGGCCTGCAACTGGGAGTCTAGAATAAAACATGGTGGCACTCTTCCGTCATTAGATATTGCATTTTTTTACATGGAGCTTCTTTAAAATGCTGTTACGTAACTGTAGCAAATTGCACTATACAATGTCACTTGCTATTATTATCAGACTTGGAGAAGTCCTGGGGTCTCATGCATAACGCCATGCGTAGAACTCACACTAAAACATGGCATAAGGACAGAAGCGGAAATGTGCGTATGCACCAAAAAATCCAGATGCATAAATCTGTGCGTTCGCCAACTTCCACATTCTTCCACTCCATAAATCCCGGTCAATGTGAAAAGTAACGCATGTGCACGCACCTGCTGTCCCACCCCGTCTCCTCCCAGAATTATGCCTCTTTGAATATGCAAATCAATATAAATAGCATTTAAGCTCAGCGTTCTGTGGAAAGACAATGGCAAAAGCACAGGGGGAAATAAAAGAATTTCAGCGAATACCAAGTGGAGGCAAGGAAAAACGTACTATTTGTTGGTTTGAACAGTGGTATAAACAATAAAAGGAAGTTAATCGAGTGACATAGAGTGTCAGAGAAACTGGAAAGCTCAAGTTCACAAAGTCGCAGAGTGCCCGAAATAAAAAAGAAGTTGTCAGATATCAAAGTCGCTGTGAAAAGGCGAGTTGTAGCCCACCATCTGAGTGTTATATGAAAGCTTATTAGAGTACAGAGAAAAGAAAACAAAATAGGGACACAGTAAGAAAAATGTTCGAAATGCCAACTTTAATCTCGAAATTTCCACTTTAATCATGTAGTTTTTTTTGTCATTAAAGTAGAACATCATAAACTTAATCTTTAAATCATTTAATTTACTTGTTTCTTAAATACCATTGTAACTAAAGTAGCACGTTAAATGCTTTGTTTTGTATGTGTTTTTCTATGTGCTCTATATAATCCATGTAATCCATTATATTTGTGATATTACAGCTCTCTGAATAATTAAAATACTGAGATGTATACTTAATATAATTTTCATGATGCATGTTATTAAACATGGGAACACGGTGGCGCAGTGATAGTAATGAGCTGGCGCCCTGTCCAGAGATTGTTCCTGCCTCATGTAAGATGCTTGCTGCACCGTGCGCGAACTTCGATGAAATAATTTATTGCAGCAGTACTGTCTCTTTCAAACGTACTAATCCCCACTTATTCTCTCTGCTGGAAATGTTCTATGTCTCTTGATCCATTCTGAGTGAATGCAAGCTAGTGAACCAATCAAAGGAAGCAATAATTCAGCACTGCTATGCAAATTCAGGTATCTATAAGAATGACTCTCTGTCTCTGTTCTGTGGCCATTTGCTGACAACCTGTGCTTAGGACACGGTCCCATAGTTCCCTACTGAACACGGTGCTAGAGATAAATAAAGACGCGGATAAAAAGGCTTCCTCTTGGCTGGTTTCTGACTCAAAGAGGTCCTAATTGAGGACAGTATTTCTTTATTATATTTCCAATTTAATTTCTTTCACTATGGGTAAGGTAATCTTGAGATATTTATAAACATTCAGTTACTGTATTAGACGTTCCACTGGGAATGAGACATCATTTAATTGGACAAAGTTTCCATCACTGATGCTGTATCTTCATTTCATTCTCACAGGTAAATATTAGTATGTTGTACTTCATTTCTCCGTTGACCTAACCTAGTGACCTTGGGCCTAACAATAAAGTTTGATCAGCTTGAGCTGTTTAAAGCCATCAGTTACGTTAATGCATCTTATCCCTAAAAGCTCTAACAACTGTTGATTAGTAAGAATGTAAAATGTAAGTGGATGGGATTTTTAAAATCTACAGATATAAAAGGTGTGAGAGCATGAGTGAGTGAGTAAATGAGTGAGTATGTTTGTGTGTGTGCTATTGGGCCTTGTAATGGACTGGCACACTGGCTTCTGCCTAGCGCCCATTGCTGCTAAGACAGGCTACAGTGACTTGATGAACAACAATGATGAAGTCTGCTGGCTTTGTGGAACAGTTCAGAGTCCTTAAAGTTAGAGTTAGTCTCCCCTGACGTAGGCCTCTGATCTGTACTACAGCTTACCTTACCTTAACTTGTTACACATTTGTTTAGTTATAGCTGACACTCAAAGGGACAGCTAGTGTCCACTGCACTAGGACAGGTTTTAAGTAAAAAGGGTCAATGTGCTGCAACTCAGGAGGAAATGTAATAAAAAAAATGGTCAGGAAATGTCAGGCAAGACATGGCCAGAAAATACTTAAAACAGTCAGAACCCAAAGGTCAAAATAAACAGAAATATGAAAATCAAAATGTTAATCAAATTCATTGATGAAAGAAACATGCAGTGATTTGACTCCATAGGTGGACTTTACACTAGCTAATACTGTGCTTGTGAGAAAAGATTTCTTACTGTGAAAAGATTTATTAAAAAATCCAGAATTTTGGACATCAGTAATAACCAAGTGATGACATCATGTAATGTCACATTCTGTAGCCACATGATGACAACAACAGTATGTCTGGCAATATGAAAAAACACTTGTGTGGTGTGAAAATAAATGAAGCAATGGGTAAAACAAATCACACATTCAAAAAAAATAACAAAATATATAAAAATCTAATTCTGCACCCTTTAAAACCCCAGATATCATGACAGTAAGTGTGAAGCACTGGGATGGACAGTAAAGTGTTATCAGGATAATAAATGGTGAGGCCAAATGATGCATCACACATAAAGTACAGGAATCATGGCTGAACTTCACACTTGAGCAAAAGCAATCTTTCACAGACTGCTTTGATGTGATAAAGAGGAATTGTGTAAACATTTGATGCAAATCTAGTAAACATAAAACTATTACCACTAAAACCCACACACAACTCAATTACTACACTATAAAACCATTAAAGCCACAAGTACTAATTGCAGGCTTCACCCTTGAAATCTCTTACCTCTCAGGGAGACCGTTTGGTTTGTTCCCCTCTGCACAGCTACAAGACACGATCAACTGCATCCAAAATTCAATTTACAGGAGGGTATTTAAGAGTGACATATTTCAATGACTGATAAGTCTCTTATGGTCTAAGTTTCATGGTAGAGTTGGCAATTTCATTCAACAGTCGAGCAGCTAAACTAGAAGTATGACGAGTGACTGTGTCTTAGGGGATTTCAGCACACAAGTACCTAATCACTCGGATGAGAAAAGAAAATCTTCACTGATACTGAGAATATAAATACATATGAGGGAGGACTGCTGTTAAACAACAATGGGAAGGCAGTTCCTTCTTCTGGGGTCACTGAGGATCGTCGTTATCAAACAGCACACCAAGAAAGCAAATTATTTGTAGATGGCCCTCGTGCTCCACAATGATATCCAATAACAGTTTCCTTTTGTGTCAGCGTGCCCTAGCTACTGACTTACATCAGAAACGCTATTCATTATGACTTTATATAAGCGCGGCTCACATGCACACAAATAATACATACACATGCACACACACACACACACACACACACACACACACACGCATAAGAAGGTGCACAAAGAAAGGAGTAGCACACTGCATCAGTAGATCAAATTAACTTGACCTAGCTGAGTATAATGAAAAGCAATTACAAACTACAGCTATTCTTCCTAAATGAAATGGCTATCTCTTCTTTTCTCTGTTTAATTGACCTCGTTCTCCATCTTGTTCTTCTTCATCACTTGAGACTCCCTGCAGCTCCTTAGTGAGCCTGATAACATGACATCCAGGAGGCATTTGCTTAAATACAGCTGTGGCTAGACTTTATGTTTTCAGTGCAGTGAGTCCTCAATGACTGGGGGTGACCTAGAAGCACAGGTTAATAACATATTTAAATAGGGCAGGCCACTGCTTTGCTCTTCATTCCAGTGCAACATTGTTCCATGATAGTCAAACTCGTTAAAAGCACACCTTCTAAACAGGAAGCACTGAGTATGCACTTTTCTCAGAGTGTAAAACTTTCAACACCATCTGCATGCAAGGCTGCAATACCTGGCACAAACACAACTTTCAGGGAGTCTTTTCTTAACTTCTACTGTGGTAACACCCTTTTGCAGTCTGCAGCCACAATTACTAAGAATTCTGGATTATTTTGTTTGGGTATGGTGTTAACATAACATACCATCCTTAAACCAGTTATTCGAGTTCAGGGTAATGTAGGCTGAGAATATATCAAGCACAAGGCTGGAACCAACCCTGGACAATGCCCACTCATTTTATGCACAGGGCCAATTTGAAACAACAAATGAATCAAAATACATGTCTTTGGGATGCTGAAGAAAAAATTGAAATATCTGGAAGAAAGCCCTAAACCCTTAGGCAGAAAATACAAACTGCAGTGAGTGACTGGGTGCAGGAGACAATAAGAAGACCAATCCTCCATTAATCCCTCCATTTACTGAGCTTGCTTACTTCAATTCAGTGTCAAAAGAACCTAGAACCTCCTCAGCAGCATCCGTTAGAAGGCAGCCAACCATCCCAGAAAGGGAGCACACATCTGCACTCACTCATCCCAAGCCACTTTTAAGTCCCCACTACCTTCTGGATGAGCTGGAAACTTGAGTGTTGTCACTGGAGAGAGTTAAGAGGATTGAAAGAATCTGATGACTACCTACATCTATAACATCTGAGAATGTAAAGTGGGTTACATTAAATGTTCCTGTATTCAGCTGGTAGCATTGCTATCACCGTCACCTGTTTCACTTTACATGAGGAGCATCAAATCCAAGGATGGAAAGGATACAGAGCAAGGATAAAAGTTAGGTGGAAAGTACTCAGAACTGGCCTGTGTCCATAAATATGGAATGTTCGATTGCTGTTACACAAGTTGGATGAACTTTTATATGTCATGGTGAGTCACGATGAGTTCAGGTTCTGTGGCATTTGTTTATTGTGCGAAACCAGCCTAAACATCTTAATTTGGGTGCTATAACACTGGACATTTTTTCACTGATCAGATGGAGTGGAAACAGCAGAAGTTCTTATGTGCATTTGGGGAGTTGTTTAATATACTGTATGTTTTTTCTTGAGCTTCTATAAAGTTTTAATTTCTGATTGGGGACTAATAAAGTATATTTATCTCTGTATTTGTCTAATATCTGTCTGTTTATATTAAACTAACCATCTTTGGAACAAGAAGAACCTGGAAAACTCATTTTCTTGGAGCCAGGAGACAAACTGACTACAAGAAACCAAACAGCAGTCCTTAGACCGCAGAAGAATCTAAATTTAACAAATCCTTAAAAGGTTTATTTTTAATATGTGAGGGAAATATAATTTAGGTAGGGAAGAGAGGATAATCTGTAGGAACAGGGTATTACCTGTGTGTGCTGAGATGCACCTCCCAGAAAAATGCTGAAACAGCCTCTTTTATTGCCTAAAATTATTTGTAAATGTTGTCCTGAAACAAGTTATCCACCTGGACCTTATTCCTTTTGCAACACTTACTGAAAAAATTAAAAGTATTTCACAATATAACATTGTCATACATACCTAATCAGATAAAGAATTATGATAAGTGATAGCCTGTGTTGGCAAAGTAAGATGAGGCAGGGCCTAGTCTGGGGCAGTGCATCACTCCTTGTAGGGTCCCACTCACACACACAAACACTCTCAAAGGGCCAGTCTGGAATATCTAATCAATTTGATATAATGGCTCGGGAAATTTGGTAGGAAAATGGTAGAAGCCAGAGTAAAATCCATGCAGACATGAAGAGAATGTGAAAATTCCCCAACAGAATTTAAACAGCAGCACTATCCACTGCATCATGCTGCCCTTAATGGAGAAATTTAAATTGAAGTTGGGTAAAAACATACAAGGGAAAATGCCGTGCAGCAAAAGACTTTAAGTTTGTAAATTATTTATTGATATGGTGCCACAGGAATTGAGTAGCAGCAGGAAAAAAGTGAGGTATTTCATTCATTGGCCATTATGCATCCATTTCCTAAATCCTACTTATTACACTGCACAGTCAGAATGATTCAGGGCCTACACAGGTGGCATTGTGAACACAGCAGCAACCAACCCTGGAATAAGCGTCAGTCTACAGCTGAGAACACTCATTTATGTGGTGCTAATCTAGAGTGACTACTTACCTAAATGTGCACATCTTTCTGTAGTGGAAGGAAACTGGAAGAGCGAGGGAAAACTCACACAGATAGTGACTTAGTTAGTGTTACGGTGTGGCAAATTTTAAAAATGTATTTTATTTAACACATTTTTTTTTCTGACACCCTGATTGGCAGTTTTAGATGTTTTTAAATACAAAGAACTTGGGTTTATAATTATTACCTTGCAATAATTTATTTAAAGCAAAGTTAATATTTTTTAATGTTGCATGTTTTTTTGTATTTATCATGGGACTATTTAGTTTCTTTGATAGTTGCCACTATTTTGTGTCACCATTACCATGATGTGGAGGTCTGTTGCTGGGGAGTGTATCTCCTGGAAGTAGTGTGACATGACATTACACACATGACACTTTAAAATATGGTGCTGGAGTTCTTGCAGTGTCCAAAACTGTGGATACCGATTTAAAAAGACTTACTGTATAGTGCTCCTTAGTAACAGAATACTTGGTTTTAAACTATTGGAAAATTCGTATGACCTTGATTACATCTACCATTTTAGTTTTGACAAATTCTCTTTTTGATTATCTGATTTTAACACTTTTTTTTAGACAAACATTTCATCTTCTGTTTCTTTTATACCCTTGCCTCGGTGGCCTCTCACTACTCCATCATTGGCAGTTCTGTTAAGAACCATTCCTGAGGTCTCCACAGCTGTGAGATATGAACAGTAGCCGCCATGTCACCATCCCACCCTCATTTGATAGCACACAACAAAAATGAAAGCAGTAAATGAATGGAAACTATGGAGCCAGTGTAGAGTAGTGGTTAAGGCGTTAAACTTCAGGCCTTAAAGTTGAGGGTTCAAATCCTCTTACTAACACTTGTCCCAGTGCTGCCAGAATAGGTTCCTGCTCCCTATGACCTTGGTTAAGCAGGCAGGGAAATTGGTGGGTAATAGGATTAGAAAGGACTTTTAATCTGCAATTATATATTGTTAAACATACAAATTACATTTAGATGAATTGCCCATTGGAATTTTGTCTTGATTTTTTCACTGAATGTCCAATAGCTGCCATCTTTTACCTCATACTTTAAGAAGTAAATTCAGGAAAAAGCATCTAATCTACACAGCCTAACCATAACTGAAAATGAAGAATGAACAGAATTCCATTACTGGTCATCATTACCACCTTTTATAATAATTGTAAAAATAGTTTTAGGAGATGGACCTCCTTATGCTTGTGCCTGTCAGAAGATGGAAGAGTACATACTGTCACACACAATTTTGAAAAACATCCCTTTACCATAAAGACAGCACAAGATTCTGTATTCTTTTTTAATTAATAGAATCAAACTAACAACTATCTGTTTCTCCAGGCAGAGGAATTAAATGCAGTGAAGATAGATAAGCTGTCCTCCCAAAGGACTAAAAGCATTAAGCACTTGAATTTTTAAAAAGACAGAGTGCAATGATGTGAAATAATAGGATTTACAATATTGATTTCAGTGTCTGATATCATGGGGTCTCCAGATTGGACCTGTAAGGTGAGTGTAAGTGTACTGAAAAGTGTCCTGTCTTGTTCACAACTAGTTCCTGACTACAACTAGGTACTCCTGGGAGAGTCTCCAGCCTCCATTGGCTCAAACTTTGATTAAGCAGGCACGAAAAATGGATGGATAGATGATTTCTGTATTTCTTTGATGATTCTTCTGTGATATCAAAATTCTAAATGCACCTAAAGGTATATAGTATGGTCAGATGACTGCTGCCTCTACACAATGTCTCAGTAAATAGTATTATTTATATTGAGTTTAAATTATTTCTAGTCTGCGTTGTGATCCTTTTTTTTATTCTTGTCAGCTTTGAAAGTTTATACAGTATATGAATAAAGATGGATGGACAGATCGTGTTGTAGGCTGCCCACAACCACTCTCTCCCTCTTTCTCTTTTTTCCATTCCTATTCTGGTGTTAAAATTCTCTTTGTCTTTCTTGAATCTCTTTTTAAAAAGAGTCTGCTGCATACCCGACTTTTAAGATACTTTAAACACATAATTTACATTTCTAATTAGGCCTTCTTTAAAGCAGCAGACTGGGCTGTGTTCACTGCACTCATGGATGCTGTGTATTGTTTCATTCACACTGGAACTGGCCTGCAGAAACTTTGAGGCTTTCTTACCAATGAATGATGAGAGTGAAGGTTTAAGGTCCCCACAGCTGAGCATTGAAGAAGGAGTAAGAGGCAGAGACAAGGAACCCTCAAAGAACCAGACAGAGTTCTTATTTATACAGACCAGAGTGTGACCCCCTGCAGTTTCGTAGTTTGTTAATAAAGGTGGAAAATGATTTAATATACGCATTTAAATATGTTGATTGCCTTTAACTTCAATCTTGAGCAGAGATGTGAAATCTCAATGGGTAATACTCTCATTTGTGCCGCTCAAACATACAGACAAACAAGAAGTGAAGTCTTGCAGTGAAGACTGGACACCTACTCTGGGCTGTGCAGATTTTAAGGCATTTTTCCACAATATCTACTATATGCACGTTTTTCTCAAGTTCAGATTTTTTTGACACAGGTAACCAGCACATAAGAATTCCCATTCACACTGTTCTCTCAGTTCCAATTTGTCACACTCTGAAGTCTGTCTTTCAGTTCACCAGTCAATTCGGGCCTCTCCTGTTTTTTTTGCCTTATTAGTCTTTGTGATTTCTAGCTCCGCCTTTCCTTTCTACAAAAGAAGTGCATCACATTAAAGTGGTGCTTTCACTTGAGTTCACTTTTGAATTATCCTTTGTTACATTTCTTCTATATTAGAAATTTCCATTTACTGCTTTTGGACACCTTTGCTTGTTTTCCAACCTACTCTCCTTTTCGCTTTTCCTAAGCACTGGCATTTAGATTTGGCTCTTTGCTGGCAGTCCCTCTGACTAATCTTTGTTTCTCATAACAGTTATTATGGCATACAACTTGCTCTGCTTTATTCTCGAGAACTTATTTATGCTGAAGGGTTCAACCTGGAATAATTCTTTAGAAGCAAAGACATGAGTGCAAACATGGGTCATTATTTGGCAGCGCATAGCAAACAAATGTAAATAAAGAAAGGGAAAATATGGAAAAGAAATAATTTACATTGTGCAAAGGTATAAAAATAAAATACAACAATGTGAATAATATAGTGCAAAAAATATGATATTCAACAGCCTCAGTGTTAATGGCTATCAGTCAGACAACTGTGATGCATGATAAGTGCAATATCACATTCTAATGTCCTTGAAAGCTGGTTAGAAGGAAATATCATTCAAGAGAATAATTATGCATTTGTAATATGCATGTCCATTTTAAAGTTGCAGGCAATGGTAACTTATTTTAGTAATATAAGGAGCAAGGTAGCAATTTGTGTTGAGTGTGATGTTAGCCTTCTGAACAGCACATCATCACACACTTGCTCAATCTGGAAATAATTTGAGCAATTAATCCTCAGAAATAAGGGGAGAACATACAAACTCCAAACCAAAGGACCAAGTGCTAAGCAGTGGCACTTCGAGCTGCTTTGCCACTCTGTTGCCTAGTAAATAATTGATAAAAAAATGTAACATTCTTGCACTGGCATTTTTTATTCACTCAGTTACTGTGGATAAATGCCAAGATGCAATGACCACCACTGCACTGCAAGTGTCCAGATGAACATGTGAACACTTAAACAAATGAGAAACAGAGCACTAACCATTAATGAGTGAAATGTGCGGCCCATCGATTCTTCATAGAAGCGCTCCTCAAGCTGATAGGCAGGACTGTTTCGACCCTGTTTCCTGAATTGCTTATTTAAAGTCTGTAGAATCAGATTGGACATGCCTTTCCCAGAATGATTTGACTGTGCTTTGAGTGATTTGGACAGATTATTCAGCTTTAGCAGTTCTTGATTTACCTAAAAGTATGCAAAAGAAAAAAAATGACAGTAATTTTAAGGATGTAAATGCCTATGTTGATATTTTAAAGAGTGCACTTTTAATCGATAATTATCTTTGCAGTGTAGAAGTTGTTTGAAAAACTTACATTTCCTTTTATGTAGAAATATCATGTTAATTCTTATAACCTCATTTATTGATCATAAACATTTTTTTCAGTAGTTATAATACAAAAAGAAATACTTGTACTGAAGTAGGTAGACTTTTTAATGACATAAAATAAGTCATATTTCCTCTTATTTAGAAATAACATGCTAATTGTGTTATGACACCATTCATTTAAATTATTAATCATAAATATTTTTATGTTCTAAGTTATAATACGTGTAATATTCTCAGATCTACTTAATGCAATTCAGTGTTGTAGGGATCAAGAGTCAATCTCAGCTTCACTGGGAGCAAGGCGGGAGTCACAAATTAAACTTACAAACATCTCCTTCAAGATGTGAGAGGTGCACATAGTCAACCGGCGGGACATAGAATCCTCAATTTGTGTGGTAACAGCAGTAACCTGCACCACCATGCCACCTAGAATTTTTTATGATTGACAATATTATGTAACTGAATTGCTGAAAGGGTGGCAAAGACCAGCGGTAAACCAGTCTGTGCTGCCATAGTGGTTTGATACCTACAGGCAAATCAGGATGCTCATTGTCCAAGAAGTGGCCATCCCATAGCTCCACAGCCACACTGCCAAATGTTTTCAGGGCCTTCAGTGTCTTCTTCTTCAGCCTCGTCATGATGACCTCTTTCAAAGGATGGGCCACTACAGCCCTCAGAATCTCCTGAAGAGAGAAAAATGAGCCTTCACATCTTTGGCATGAAAACAGCAGTAACATCAGCAGCTAGTTATTCACTCATTAATTTTCTATACTTGCATCACTTATAACACAGAGCACATCAACGCAAGGATCTGTAAGCTAAAAGGAGGTAATCACTTTAGGCCTCACCAGAGGAGCCATTCATTCAACCAATATCAGAAACCTTTATTCCATTTCAGGACTGTTAGAGAGATTACATTTTCCACAGCAGTGTCTGGTACAGGGCAGGAACCATAGGTATGCATTCACACATGCATCCAAAAAAGGCACAATTTAGAGTAGCTAATCAACTTAAACCACATTTCTTTGGGATGTAGGATGAAATGAAGCTCAGAGAGACATGGGGAGAAAACGTTACACAAACAATGAGTGGGCCAGGACCCCAACTTAACCTCCAGGAGGTGTGAATTAGCACTAAACGCTGAACCACTGTGCTGTTTGGTGTTACTTGGGTACAAATCTTGTAACTTTTACAGCCCCTCAGTAATTCCATAGTTTCTTTGTATTTAAACAAACTCCAGCAAATCTTGCCTTCTCACTTTCTGTTAGGTGACTTTTGATTTCTCTTTAGCATTTCAGTTAGGCATTTCCAGGATATTTCATTTGCTGGACAGTTCAAGTACTGATATTATAATATCTCAGATGTTTTTGTTTATAGTTTCCTGTGGCTTTTGATTGATCATTATATCATATGGATGATATTTTAGCTGTTTTTTAATTCTTACATACTTCACAATTTTTACTTTTTTTCTCATGTTATATTACAAAAAAAATCTGCTATCTGCCCTTTGCTTTTCAGCAAAGTGTTTGAAAAGCTTTAATTTACTAAATACTAAATAGTGATATTTTAAAATTATAATTTTTTCAGTGCAATTAGGTACAGTTATCTAGAAGTTTTGTTCACAATTTTTAAGTGTAAGTGTCAGTATGACATTTTAGAGGACTGACTTTAAAGGAATATATAGGGGAAGGATTTGAATGTAGCATAACCACTTATGTATTTTCTTCTTCTGCTCGCAGAAATAAAGGAAGAAGAATAGTAAAAATGCCTCTGACTCCAACTTTGCAGATTTTTTACATAAAAAGACAGCATAACATGAAGTCCGTGTTCATTTTGCAGTCAGTGTGGCATGGTGTTTAAGGCTTTGGACTTCAAACCCTGCAGTCATGGTTTTCAAATGCTGCTACTGATACTTTGTGACCATAAGCAAGTCACTTCACCGACCTATGATCTGAATGGAAAAACAAAAGAAACAAGCGTTTCAGCCAAATAAATAAATGTAATTTTGGCACTTCAGAGCAACTTTTAGTGAAAACAAACATATATCTTTTAATTTCAGTTTTTGTCTATCTCACACATCTCTCTATTATAAAAAAAAATCTTGGAAGGAGATGAGATGTGATTGTCTCAGAGACTCTTTCACGTCCTGTGAGATGAATCTTCGTGCCAAGCGATGTGACCACGCCTGGGGCCAAAAGCCCGGCGAGACAAGAGCTTATGCAAAGAGTTTTGAAAAAGTCCTGCATGGTTATGTCAGACACATTTCTTATAGAGAGAAAGACACAATATTCACTCACGGGCAGTTATATGTTGCATGGTCACGATGTAATTCCAAACACAAAATCAAAATTCAATGCGATATTGATGAAAAGGTAAAAGCAAAAAGAGATCAAATATATGGACATAAGTGATATGACAGAAGTCCACCGCGAGAAATGCAGCTGACATGGTACAGCAGCAGCAGCAAGCTAGCAGCTGATTGAGCAAAGAGGAGGTAAAAGAAAACTGTATTTGTTTCCCATCGTATCACCGTTTATGAGGGGGTGTCGGAGGAGCGATTGCATCTCCTTGGGGTGCGCTCAGTCCCGATCTTCACCACGCGAGCGGCAGTGATGTGAAGTGGCTGGTGCGTAGCACAGGCAGGGATGGGGGGGGGGTGGGGGTTTTGGTGGTCAAGCGAAGCGAGTTTAAAAAAGAAGAGGGTTCATAATGAACCCCTTGAAGCTTTCAGAATGGTGTTATGTGGGAGGCTTATTGCACTTGCACTTACATTTGAAGAAAATGTTGCTCGATTCTTACTTATTTCAAGGGTAATATTCAATGTCTGTTTTGCCCTTTTACACACAACCATGCTGTGTGAGGTGTAGCCTGAAGCATTTATTATTCTGTGTTCATTTCCATGATTAAGTTTATTTCAGTGATATGCTTTTAAGAAAAAGATCTTTATAAACATTAGGGTTTTGATGGGCTCACAAAACTGAATAAAGTAACTAACTACAGCCTAAGGCTTAAATGTCAGGAGGTTTACAAATGAGCCAGTAAACATAGTGTGTTAGAAATCAAAACTGGAGAGGTAAAATGTCATAATGACAGCTGATATTGTTGCACAGTTCAATTAATTACTTTATCACTCCGTGGTTTATGCATTTCCTGCTTTCTGTGCAGTTATTCTCTTTAACTCCATTTCTCTCCCACATCATAAGGACACGTATATTAAGTTAGTTGACATGTTACAGACGACTTGTGACCTGCTTTCAGACCACAGTCATTAAATTTTGGGTGATAATATCACAAAAATTATTGTGATTGTTTAAATGTATAATTTCCAGCTATTAGAATCATCAATGTTCACTGCAACTACATTAGTTAATGTACTGTAGCTGTGTGGCTTACATTACAGAAGAAGCAAATCTTTTACTTTGTTTTCTTTGACATTTTGTGGCAATCAATTGTATAATTGTATGGCTCACCATTTACATTTAACTGAACTGAGTGACATTTAAGGACAACATGGTGGCACAGTAATTGTCACTGCACCTAGCAGCACCAGGTATGCAGATTCTTTGCACAATCTTTGCTGATTCTTCTCCCAAATTTTACATACATTTTCTCTAGGTACTCAGGTTTTCTCTTATATCCTGATGACATACATGGGAAGTTGACTGTCAAATATAAATTGACACCATAGGAGTAAGGGAATATGTGAGTGTGCATGGCGATTGACTCTTCTCTAACATGAGTACCACTGGGATAGGCTCCAGCTCCTGGTGATCATGTAATGAAAAGTGGGTATAAAAACTGAAGAAACACAAGTTGGTTACTTACCTGGTAGTCTAACAGACTGTTCAAACAATCCATCCTGTGCCTATTTCAGGGAATTTTGTTTACAAAGGTAGAGTGCCAGTCCACCGCAGGGCACTTTTTGGAATAATCAATAGCATATCAATGGTATATCTTTGGAGAAAACCCACATGGACAAATGGAGAACATAACAAGCCAGAAATGCCTGTGGAGCTGTGAAGCATCGGTGCTACTCACTGTGCCACCACTTCACCCCATTCAATAACATGTATACTTACAGCATCAGGTTTGTTTTTGAAGATGGGGACATGGTGTACTCCAGTATACACATGGGAACTGTTAAAAAATATAAAAATAACAATAATAAGTTGTTATTGACAGTGGGCATCTAAATTGTTCAAAGTGGGCATCTAAATTGTTCAAAGTTTCAGGGTTTTGGTGTCTTTTGATTGAGAATTCATAAAGACACGGTAATGAAAAACAGGCTGAAGGGGAAAGGAAACTTCAATAGGGACACTTCACTATTGCAATATGTCGGCGGGGGGGGAGTATATCTATATCATTGCAAGGGGTAAAACAGAGTGCACATTGATGGAGCCCAACCCCCATAATCTCATTATAAAAAGCACAGCAAACATCACTCCAGTGTGCAACCCTGTGCTTGCTGCAACTTCGAATTGGCCTGAACTTGATCTACGAAAAGAGGTAAATGTCTTAAATCATTTCCAGTTCTCCAAGCATCAGAATGGCTAACTTCTGACCTTTCCATCTAGACAAGCTATAAAGGCCATTTCTAAAGCCTATAACAGATGTATGGCCATTAATCTGCCACTTTAATGTGAACCCCAGTGAATCTAAGATTATTCTACCAGTAGCATTTAAAGGGAAAGCTCCACACAGCCTCAAAGAAATATTTAATTTCTCTGACATTCAAAGACAACGGCTGTGAATTAAACAATGCTCTTTTATAAGGTTTAGTGAGGGATAAAACTTCCAGTCACTTTACTTCAGTCATTAGAGGTTCAAATTAAAGAGGATCAACTGCTGACAACATTATGTTCCATATATGCACTGCAGTTCACTTCTGGGCCATTGCAGAGTGCACAAAAGAAACACAAAGTGTTGCAGCACTACAAGCTGTTTGAAACTGAGCTATTCATCTATGCAGCATTCAAAAGGGATCAAAGCCAGGCTTAAACTCATCTTTAATTTTTAAAGAACCTATTTACAAACAACAACAAACTAACCAAAGAGATGCCCAGTGAGACATGGTGGTTAGACATGAACCATTAAATGAGAGCTAAAAGGACAAAGCTTTTAATAAATATATTACCCTACTATGAGCAGAACTGCTCAGTAGAAACAGCAGGATGATTTTACACATTCAAAGTGGCTTTAGTCTGAAAATGGTTATGACCGTCTTTGGCCTGAATTGCTTATAGATTCAGGGAAATGAAAAGGCACATGAAACACTGGTAGAAAGCAAATTCCTGCAATCTATCAATTTTTTTCTAACCTTCATAGTTAATCATGGGATTTCCTGTTGCTGAAGCCTATTAGTTATTACAAGTTATTGTCTGTTTTACCTGCATTTTTATCACTCTTTAGTTTAATTTTTTTTTATCAGTGTGCTGCTGCTGGAGTATGTGAATTTCCCCTTGGGATTAATAAAGTATCTATCTATCTATCTATCTATCTATCTATCTATCTATCTATCTATCTATCTATCTATCTATCTATCTATCTATCTATCTATCTAATACTGCCTTTCATATCTATCTACAGTGGTGCTTGAAAGTTTGTGAACCCTTTAGAATTTTCTATATTTCTGCATAAATATGACCTAAAACATCATCAAATTTTCACTCAAGTCCTAAAAGGAGATAAAGAGAAACCAGTTAAACAAATGAGACAAAAATATTATACTTGGTCATTTATTTATTAATGAAAATGATTGAATATTACATATTTGTGAGTGGCAAAAGTATGTGAACCTTTACTTTCAGTATATGCTGTGTCCCCCCCTGCAGCAATAACTGCAACTAAACATTTCCGGTAACTTTTGATCATTCCTGAACACCGGCATTGAGGAATTTTAGCCCATTCCGCCATACAGAACAGCTTCAACTCTGGGATGTTGGTGGGTTTCCTCACATTAACTGCTCGTTTCATTTCCTTCCACAACATTTTGATTGAATTAAGGTCAGGGCTTTGACTTGGCCATTCCAAAACATTAACTGTATTCTTCTTTAACCATTATTTGGTAGAACGACTTGTGTGCTTAGGGTCGTTGTCTTGCTGCATGACCCACCTTCTCTTGAGATTCAGTTCATGGACAGATGTTCTGACATTTTCCTTTAGAATTCTCTAATATAATTCAGAATTCATTGTTCCATCAATGAAGTCAAGCTGCCCTGACCTAGATGCAGCAAAACAGGCCCAAACCATGATACTACCACCACCATGTTTCACAGATGGGATAAGGTTCTTATGCTGGAATGCAGTGTTTTCCTTTCTCCAAACATAACGCTTTTCATTTACACCACAAAGTTCTATTTCTGGTCTCTTCTGTCCACAAAACATTCTTCCAATAGCCTTCTGGTTTGTCCACGTGATCTTTAGCAAACTGCAGACGAGCAGCAATGTTTTTTTTGGAGAGCAGTGGCTTTCTCCTTGCAACCCTGCCATGCACACCATTGTTGTTCAGTGTTCTCCTGATGGTGGAGTCATGAACATGAATATTAGCCAATGTGAGAGAGGCCTTCAGTTGCTTAGAAGTTACCCTGGGTTCCTTTGTGACCTCGCTGACTATTACACGCCTTGCTCTTGGAGTGATCTTTGTTGGTTGACCACTCCTGAGGAGGGTAACAGTGGTCTTGAATTTCCTCCATTTGTACACAATCTGTCTGACTGTGGATTGGTGGAGTCCAAACTCTTTAGAGATGGTTTTGTAACCTTTTCTAGCCTGATGAGTATCAACAACTCTTTTTCTGAGGTCCTCAGAAATCTCCTTATTTCGTGCCATGATACACTTCCACAAACGTGTTGTGAAGAGCAGACTTTGATAGATCCCTGTTTTTTAAATAATGCAGGGTGCCCACTCACACCTGATTGTCATCCCATTGATTGAAAACACCTGACTCTAATTTCACCTTCAAACTAACTGCTAATCCTAGAGGTTCACATACTTTTGCCACTCACAAATATGTAATATTCGATCATTTTCCTCAATAAATAAATGACCAAGTATAATATTTTTGTCTCATTTGTTTAACTGGTTTCTCTTTATCTACTTTTAGGACTTGAGTGAAAATCTGATGATGTTTTAGGTCATATATATGCAGAAATATAGAAAATTCTAAAGGGTTCACAAACTTTCAAACACAACTGTATCTACAGTGCATCCGGAAAGTATTCACAGCGCATCACTTTTTCCACATTTTGTTATGTTACAGCCTTATTTCAAAATGTATTAAATTCATTTTTTTCCTCAGAATTCTACACACAACACCCCATAATGACAACGTGAAAAAAGTTTACTTGAGTTTTTTGCAAATTTATTAAAAATACAAAAACTGAGAAATCATATATACATACTGTAAGTATTCACAGCCTTTGCTTAATACTTTGTCGATGCACCTTTGGTAGCAATTACAGCCTCAAGTCTTTTTGAATATGATGCCACAAGCTTGGCACACCTATCCTTGGCCAGTTTCGCCCATTCCACTTTGCAGCACTTCTCAAGCTCCATCAGGTTGGATGGGAAGCGTTGGTGCACAGCCATTTTAAGATCTCTCCAGAGATGTTCAATCAGATTCAAGTCTGGGCTGTGGCTGGGCCACTCAAGGACATTCACAGAGTTGTCCTGATGCCACTCCTTTGATATCTTGGCTGTGTGCTTAGGGTCGTTGTCCTGCTGAAAGATGAACCGTCGACCCCAGTCTGATGTCAAGAGCGCTCTGGAGCAGGTTTTAATCCATTGCTGCAGTCATTTTTCCCTTTATCCTGACTAGTCTCCCAGTTCCTGCTGCTGAAAAACATCCCCACAGCATGATGCTGCCACCACCATGCTTCACTGTAGGGATGGTATTGGCCTGGTGATGAGCGGTGCCTGGTGTCCTCCAAATGTGATGCCTGGCATTCACACCAAAGAGGTCAATCTTTGTCTCATCAGACCAGAGAATTTTGTTTCTCATGGTCTGAGAGTCCTTCAGGTGCCTTTTGGCAAACTCCAGGTGGGCTGCCATGTGCCTTTTACTAAGGAGTGGCTTCCGTCTGGCCACTCTACCATACAGGCCTGATTGGTGGATTGCTGCAGAGATGGTTGTCCTTCTGGAAGGTTCTCCTCTCTCCACAGAGGACCTCTGGAGCTCTGACAGAGTGACCATCAAGTTCTCCCCCAATCGCTCAGTTTAGATGGCCAGCCAGCTCTAGGAAGAGTCCTGGTGGTTTCGAACTTCTTCTACTTATGGATGATGGAGGCCACTGTGCTCATTGGGACCTTCAAAGCAGCAGAAATTTTTCTGTAACCTTCCCCAGATTTGTGCCTCGAGACAATCCTGTCTCAGACGTCTACAGACAATTCCTTTGACTTCATGCTTGGTTTGTGCTCTGACATGAACTGTGAACACCTTATATAGACAGGTGTGTGCCTTTCCAAATCATGTCCAATCAACTGAATTTACCACAGGTGGACTGAAATTAAGCTGAAGAAACATCTCAAGGGTGATCAGGGGAAACAGGATGCACCTGAGCTCAATTCTGAGCTTCATGGCAAAGGCTGTGAATACTTACGTGCTTTCTCAATTTTTTTTTTTTAATAAATTTGCAAAAATCTCAAGTAAACTTTTTTCACGTTGTCATTATGGGGTGTTGTGTGTAGAATTCTGAGGAAAAAATTAATTTAATCCATTTTGGAATAAGGCTGTGACATAACAAAATGTGGAAAAAGTGATGCTCTGTGAATACTTTCTGGATGCAATCTATCTATCTATCTATCTATCTATCTATCTATCTATCTATCTATCTCAGTAGCACTAGACACACACGACAAGAACCAAAAAAGGATTACAATGCTTTAGCAGAACAGACATTATGAAGCTGATCAGCATACTCAGCTAGCAACCGGCAGTAATAATCAGAAGTAAAAATATATATTCAAAGATATTCTTGAGTTTTGTTGATATTGTCAATTGAACAGAAAAAATAAGTTGGAAATCTATTTTAGGTTACTTGGATACTTCCAGATCTGGAATAAATGTAATTTATAGTATACCCTCTCAACATGTCTGTAGGATAAAGTAATAAAATCCTGTTGTCTTCACAAAAGTTGGTAGGCAATTGATTCCATTTATTAACCAAAAAGCTAAATTTCTTCCTTAATTTATCTTAAACTGCTACTGTACAACACAGAATAACAAGTGTCACGTACAGTGGTGTGAAAAACTATTTGCCCCCTTCCTGATTTCTTATTCTTTTGCATGTTTGTCACACAAAATGTTTCTGATCATCAAACACATTTAACCATTAGTCAAATATAACACAAGTAAACACAAAATGCAGTTTTTAAATGATAGTTTTTATTATTTAGGGAGAAAAAATCCAAACCTACATGGCCCTGTATGAAAAAGTAATTGCCCCCTGAACCTAATAACTGGTTGGGCCACCCTTAGCAGCAATAACTGCAATCAAGCGTTTGCAATAACTTGCAATGAGTCTTTACAGCTCTGGAGGAATTTTGGCCCACTCATCTTTGCAGAATTGTTGTAATTCAGCTTTATTTGAGGGTTTTCTAGCATGAACCGCCTTTTTAAGGTCATGCCATAGCATCTCAATTGGATTCAGGTCAGGACTTTGACTAGGCCACTCCAAAGTCTTCATTTTGTTTTTCTTCAGCCATTCAGAGGTGGATTTGCTGGTGTGTTTTGGGTCATTGTCCTGTTGCAGCACCCAAGATCGTTTCAGCTTGAGTTGTCGAACAGATGGCCAGACATTCTCCTTCAGGATTTTTTGGTAGACAGTAAAATTCATGGTTCCATCTATCACAGCAAGCCTTCCAGGTCCTGAAGCAGCAAAACAACCCCAGACCATCACACTACCACCACCATATTTTACTGTTGGTATGATGTTCTTTTTCTGAAATGCTGTGTTCCTTTTACGCCAGATGTAACGGGACATTTGCCTTCCAAAAAGTTCAACTTTTGTCTCATCTGTCAACAAGGTATTTTCCCAAGTCTTGGCAATCATTGAGATGTTTCTTAGCAAAATTGAGACGAGCCCTAATGTTCTTTTTGCTTAACAGTGGTTTGCGTCTTGGAAATCTGCCATGCAGGGCGTTTTTGCCCAGTCTCTTTCTTATGGTGGAGTCGTGAACACTGACCTTAATTGAGGCAAGTGAGGCCTGCAGTTCTTTAGACATTGCCATGGTTGTGACCTCTCGGATGAGTCGTCTCTGTGCTCTTGGGGTAATTTTGGTCGGCCGGCCACTCCTGGGAAGGTTCACCACTGTTCCATGTTTTTGCCATTTGTGGATAATGGCTCTCACTCTGGTTCACTGGAGTCCCAAAGCTTTAGAAATGGCTTTATAACCTTTACCAGACTGATAGATCTCAATTACTTCTGTTCTCATTTGTTCTTGAATTTCTTTGGATCTTGGCATGATGTCTAGCTTTTGAGGTGCTTTTGGTCTACTTCTCTGTGTCAGGCAGCTCCTATTTAAGTGATTTCTTGATTGGATTGAAACAGATGTGTCAGTAATCAGGCCTGGGGGTGGCTACAGAAATTGAACTCAGGTGTGATACACCACAGTTAGGTTATTTTTTAACAAGGGGGCAATTACTTTTCACTCAGGGCCATGTAGGTTTGGGTTTTTTTTCTCCCTAAATAATAAAAACCATCATTTAAAAACTGCATTTTGTGTTTACTTGTGTTATATTTGACTAATGGTTAAATGTGTTTGATGATCAGAAACATTTTGTGTGACAAACATGCAAAAGAATAAGAAATCAGGAAGGGGGCAAATAGTTTTTCACACCACTGTATGTGCACCTGGGGAACACCTTCCTGGCTCAGTTAGCGCTGTTGCTACCTGTTTCTTGTCTTCCATCTGCAGCTCCAAGAAGATGCCCAGTGACTCTATAAAAAGGGACATCTCCAGAAGGTGAGTTCTCATTTGGACCTGAGCCTAGTACAGAACAGAGAACCTCCGTGACATTAAAGAGTGGGAAAAGACCAGATTTTGGTTTCTTGCAACTACTGTTCCTTGTATTTTCAGTTGTGCACTTGTGCAATTATTTTCTTTTGAGTTTACAACTACACTGTTTCCTATGGACTCCTACAGTGTTAGGTGAGGTTACGCAATAAGCATTTTGATCATTTTCTTTTTAATTGTAAATCAGTGCAGATAAACATATTTGTGATGGTTCTAATATAATGTCATTTTCATTTTACAAAATAGTTTTATTCTAATGATCATCACATGGCAGGTAATTGCTGCCCTTATCCCTCACTGCTATAGCTCCCAAATGATTTATAAAACAACAAAGAGCTTTTCAATTATTTATTCCATCCATCCATCCATTATCCAACCTGCTATATCCTAACACAGGATCACGGGGGTCTGCTGGAGACAATCCCAGCCAACACAGGGCGCAAGGCAGGAAACAAACCCCGGGCAGGGCACCAGCCCACCACAGGGCTTACACACACACACAAACACCAAGCACACACTAGGGACAATTTAGAATCGCCAATGCACCTAACCTGCATGTCTTTGGACTGTGGGAGGAAACCCACGCAGACACGGGGAGAACATGCAAACTCCAAGTAGGGAGGACCCAGGAAGCAAACCCAGGTCTCCTACCCACCATGCTGTCCATTATTTATTCTCTTAACATATTTATTTATTCATCATTATGATAGTTCTCTTTGTTGAATTTCTGCTTTCAAATTCCAAAGGATTCATCTATCATGCAGATTACTGGAAGTACCCTAGCAGCTGGTAGGAGAACTTTTTAACATAGCATTGATTGATGAAGGTGGCATGCTGGCGCTGTGATTAGTGCTGCTATCTCACAGCTCTCTCTTTGTCAGAGTAGGATGGATGTAATTTCACAAAGACATCCAGATTGCATTAAATGTTGGCCCTAAATTGGTCCTGCATGAAAGCATGTATGGCATGAGTGGGCCCTGTAATGGACAGGCATACCCACCAGATTTGGCCCCCTATTGTGGCATAGGCTCTGGCCACTGCAGTCCTAAAATGGAAGATGGAGATTAATGGAATTAATCACAAGGCACACCCTATCTTTTTGTAGGAATCGTGTATGTTATTTTGTGTGGTATGGCTTTATATCATTTGTTTGTGACTCTAAGCTTGTCCTGAATCAGGTAATGGAAACAGTTCACTTGCTTTCAATTAAAGTTAGAGCCATTTTTAAAATCCTTCTTCTCACTTATAAAGCCATAAATTATTAGCCCAACCTCCTCTGTGTACATTGTCATCTAAAGATAGAAGTTGTTTTAAAACATTTAGGATAAAAAAATTGTGCAGAAGGTACAGTCATTCCCTATACCTAAACCTGTCTATGAATATCAGAAAAGCCCAAAAGGTCTCATCATTTACGTTAAGAAAAGACACTACTTATTATATTTTAGTATATTTTCATTAGAGCTGCTACTCGAGCTCTTTTACATTTCACCCTTATAATTAAGTTAATTGTAGTTTTGATCTGCCATTAATAATTGTCCTCTGTTTTCCATCTCTTCCTAATGTTGGTGGTGGCATTTGGTGCACTGTGGAGTTGATGTGTTTTCAGATATCTTCTGTAATGAAATTGGCATTAATTGAGTAGAGTATTGTCCTTTTTAAAAATGCAGCTGATTTAAGGCAGTTTTAGAAGTTGAACTTAAAACCAAGTATATATAAATGTGTATTTTTGTATATATTGTATAATGTGTCTCTGCTTACGTTTTAATATTATGTTTTGTATTTATGTTGCATTTCATTTTTAATATAGTTTTAATTACTTAACAGCACACTGGGCTATTAAGTAGATGTGATTAATAACAAGAATTTGAAATTGTCTCCTATTCATTATTTGGGCTAAGGCATGCAAAATAAATACCACAGCACAGCTATTAATACTCATCAATAATCACTGCAACACTAACCTAACTCTTGAAAACTGAAGACAAAAACCTGGACATATGTTATTCATTTAACTTTAAATGTCATTGTTATTTTTCTAAGTTAGTAATAAAAGTATTCAAATCCCAGAACTGTTTTAAAACAGACACTATAATAACTGAATAAAAGAAATGAAGATGGGATTACTTAGTAGTCATGAAATTAATACATTTACCATATATGAGATGAAAAACGTAAAATCACACTCAGCATATAAATTGTGGCCTCCATTCATCTTCAATTGTAGGGCAGTTCTTTGATCTCAACAGTAAAAATGGTTACATTTTTAGGAGCATTCATCTGTATACAGTTCATTATTGTTATCAATTTAATTTAAGTTCAATTCCTGATAAACAAATGAATTATTATTGTTACTTTATTAAACCTATTAGTTATTAGTCTTATTAGTCTTTAAAAACAGATTATGTTTGTGTCTTCAGATTCAAGGAATTAAACAAATAATGAAACAAAGAAGCTTAGATGTGTCTTTTCCATATAATTTTTCAGATGTGGCCCTATTTTCATACACAACATATTGAGTGATATAGAATAGGTTGCTGTAAGTAATAAAATGTTAAACACAAAGCAACAGACTCCTTTGATGACAAAATGTCTGAGTACCAATATTTTTGTGTGGTTTTTGTGAGGTTCAGTTCTTGTTAATTCATTCTGTAGAATCGTATTGCTTTCCATAATATTATAGTTTGTTTTCAAAAACACATTATGAAAGGTGTTATTTGATAGTTCAATAGTACTCCAAAGTAGCCCAATTAGCTATGTCCTGTGGTTCATGAGAGAGATCAAAGGATGTTAGGTCAGAAGAGGCTGTAGGACCAGGGCTGGGGGAGAAGAGGTTAAAGTTGGAAACAGTAGGATAGGTGTAAACAAATTGATGCAACAGCTGGTGGTGTAATTTGTTTGAAAAGTTCTAAACACAGAACATGGTTTACCAGACCTAAGGCAATTAGGAATGTGTGTGTTTACTCAGCTGTCTGGCTTTTGTTTTATTTATGTTATTGTAAAGGAGACTTTCTCATTTATAATTCCTGCTGAAAAAAACATGAGGGTTACTGAAAAATAAAATAAATTTACCAGCACATTAGTTGATTAAAATGTGTGCAGGAGGGTACATCTGATCATTGTTGACAATGAATCAAAGCAGAATCCATTATATTAGGGAAAGTATAGTAGGATCTCATCATGATCACTGTGTGAAGTGCGCATACTCTCTCCATGTGTGTTTGAGTTTACACCTAGTTTTCTCCCATATCCCAAGAATGTACATATTGCTTTAATTGATGACTGTAAAACTATCTCAGCATGACTGAGAATGGATGGCAGGGTGGTCATAACCTGCAATGCACTGCTGTACCATACAAGGCTACTTACTGTTTAGAGGCCATTAGTTCTGAGATAGGAAGTGGTGCACTGTAACCATGTAATTTAAAAAGTGGAGAGAAATGTGTGGATAGTTGGATTAATTACCGGTAGTAGATAAATACAAAATATGTGTAGTCTAACTTGGAATTTTGAGTCTAAAGTTATTTTTTGCCAAATTACAGACAGTAACCATCCATCCATCCATCCATTTCCTAACCCGCTGAATCCGAATACAGGGTCACGGGGGTCTGCTGGAGCCAATCCCAGCCAACACAGGACACAAGGCAGGAACCAATCCTGGGCAGGGTGCCAACCCACCGCAGGACACAGACAGTAACTCAACTTTAAAATGATACATCAGTTTATTTACATATAGATACATATATGTGTGCATGTGTGTACCTATTTTTCTCCAGAATTACTGTAGTTATAGGTTTATAAGGTCATCGTTGCCAGACGTACAGAGTACAGTGAAATTCCTGCCTGTTAAAATGAATACCCATAAAAATACCAATATGCTTACATAAAATTGTGCTTATATTACAAACTAGCAAAATACCCGCACTTAGCAGCGGAGAAGTAGTGTGTTAAAGAAGTAATGAAAAAGAAAAGGAAACATTTAAATAATAACGTAACATGATTGACAATGTAATTGTTTTGTCATTGTCATGAGTGTTGCTGGCAGATATATATATATATATATATATATATATATATATATATATATATATATATATATATATATACTGTATATACATACATATCTACATATATACACACACACACACACGCATATAAACATATATATATATATACACACACACACACACGCATATAAACATATATATATATATACACACACACATATATATATACATATACATATACTAGCAGAATACCCGTGCTTCGCAGCGGAGAAGTAGTGTGTTAAAGAAGTAATGAAAAAGAAAAGGAAACATTTAAATAATAACGTAACATGATTGACAATGTAATTGTTTTGTCATTGTCATGAGTGTTGCTGGCAGATATATATATATATATATATATATATATATATATATACTGTATATACATACATATCTACATATATACACACACACATATAAACATATATATATATATACACACACACACACACATATAAACATATATATATATATACACACACACACACACATATAAACATATATATATATACACACACACACATATATATATACATATACATATACTAGCAGAATACCGTGTTCAAGATGAGAAGTAGTGTGTTAAAGAAGTAATGAAAAGAAAAGGAAACATTTAAATAATAACGTAACATGATTGACAATGTAATTGTTTTGTCATTGTCATGAGTGTTGCTGGCAGATATATATATATATATATATATATATATATATATATATATATATATATATATATATATATATATATATATATATATATATACTGTATATACATACATATCTACATATATACACACACACGCATATAAACATATATATATATATACACACACACACATGCATATAAACATATATATATATATATATATACACACACACATATATATATACATATACATATACTAGCAGAATACCCGCGCTTCGCAGCGGAGAAGTAGTGTGTTAAAGAAGCTATGAAAAAAGAAAAGGAAACATTTTAAAAATAACGTAAGATGATTGTTAATGTAATTGTTTTGTCACTGATATGAGTGTTGCTGTCATATATATAGACACAGACACACACACATACACAGACACACACACATACATATATACAGTATATATACATATACATATATATGCATATATATACATATACATATATATATACATATACACATATATACATATACATATACTAGCAAAATACCCGTGCTTTGCAGCAGAGAAGTAGTGTGTTAAAGAAGTAATGAAAAAGAAAAGGAAACATTTTAATAATAACGTAACATGATTGACAATGTAATTGTTTTGTCATTGTCATGAGTGTTGCTGGCATATATATATATATATATATATATATATATATATATATATATATATATATACATACATATCTACATATATACACACACACATATACATACACATACACAGGTATATATCTATCTATCTATATATTGTGGTACCCGGCCGGGCTCCACCCAGGAGGACCGGAGGAGGGCTTGTGCCTCCTCCAGACCGCGAGGGGGCGTCCGTCCTGGTTATGTTGGGGGCCTCGGGTAAAGGGCTTGGAAGCCCAGCCCTGTAGGGACCCGTGGCCACCGCCAGGCGGCGCCCCAGTGCCTGAATATCCCGGGAGCCCAGCACTTTCGCCACACCAGGAAGTGCTGGAGGGAAGACGACAGGCGACACCCGGACGGCTTTCGGGTGCGCAGCCGGCACTTCCGCCACACTGGGGCGTGGCTACGGAGGAATGCCGGGAAGCAGCTGGAGCCCATCCGGGTTCCCATTTAAGGGTCCACCTCCCTCCAGTCATCGGCAGAAGTCGGGTGGAAGAGGACGGAGCTGGAGGCAGGACTAGAGGCGGCCAGGAGAAAGGCAGTGGAACTGTGTGGCCTGGACATTGGGGGAATCGGTGCTGGAGGCACTGGGGTTTGTGAGTGCACGAACATTGTAAATATTGTAAATAAATGGGTGTGTTGGGTGAGAAACCGTTGTCCGTCTGTCTGTGTCTGGGCCAGCATCCACAATATATATATATATCTCTATATATCTATCTATATCTATATATCTATCTATATCTATATATCTATCTATATCTACAAACCGGATTCCAAAAAAGTTGGGACACTAAACAAATTGTGAATAAAAACTGAATGCAATGATGTGGAGATGGCAAATGTCAATATTTTATTTGTAATAGAACGTAGATGACAGATCAAACGCTTAATCCGAGTAAATGTATCATTTTAAAGGAAAAATATGTTGATTCAAAATTTCACGGTGTCAACAAATCCCAAAAAGTTGGGACAAGTAGCAATAAGAGGCTGGAAAAAGTAAATTTGAGCATAACGAAGAGCTGGAAGACCAATAAACACTAATTAGGTCAATTGGCAACATGATTGGGTATAAAAAGAGCTTCTCAGAGTGGCAGTGTCTCTCAGAAGCCAAGATGGGTAGAGGATCACCAATTCCCACAATGTTGCGCAGAAAGATAGTGGAGCAATATCAGAAAGGTGTTACCCAGCGAAAAATTGCAAAGACTTTGCATCTATCATCATCAACTGTGCATAACATCATCCAAGATTCAGAGAATCTGGAACAATCTCTGTGCGTAAGGGTCAAGGCCGAAACCATACTGGATGCCCGTGATCTCCGGCCCTTAAACGACACTGCACCACAAACAGGAATGCTACTGTAAAGGAAATCACAGAATGGGCTCATGAATACTTCCAGAAACCATTGTCAGTGAACACAATCCACCGTGCCATCCGCCGCTGCCAGCTGAAACTCTACAGTGCAAAGAAGAAGCCATTTCTAAGCAAGATCCACAAGCTCAGGCTTGTCACTGGGCCAGGGATCATTTAAAATGGAGTGTGGCAAAATGGAAGACTGTTCTGTGGTCAGACGAGTCACGATTCAAGTTCTTTTGGAAATCTGGGACGCCATGTCATCCGGACCAAAGAGGACAAGGACAACCCAAGTTGTTATCAACGCCAGTTCAGAAGCCTGCATCTCTGATGGTATGGGGTTGCATGAGTGCGTGGCATGGGCAGCTTGCATGTCTGGAAAGGCACCATCAATGCAGAAAAATATATTCAGGTTCTAGAACAACATATGCTCCCATCAAGACGCCATCTCTTTCAGGGAAGACCCTGCATTTTTCAACAAGATAATGCCAGACCACATTCTGCATCAATCACAACATCATGGCTGCGTAGGAGAAGGATCCGGTACTGAAATGGCCAGTCTGCAGTCCAGATATTTCACCTATAGAGAACATTTGGCGCATCATAAAGAGGAAGGTGCGACAAAGAAGGCCCAAGACGATTGAACAGTTAGAGGCCTGTATTAGACAAGAATGGGAGAGAATTCCTATTTCTAAACTTGAGAAACTGGTCTCCTCGGTCCCCAGACGCCTGTTGAGTGTTGTAAGAAGAAGGGGAGATGCCACACAGTGGTGAAAATGGCCTTGTCCCAACTTTTTGGGATTTGTTGACACCATGAAATTCTGAATCAACATATTTTTCCCTTAAAATGATACATTTTCTCAGTTTAAACTTTTGTTCCGTGATTTATGTTCTATTCTGAATAAAATATTAGAAGTTGGCACCTCCACATCATTGCATTCAGTTTTTATTCACGATTTGTATAGTGTCCCAACTTTTTTGGAATCCGGTTTGTATATATCTATCTATGTGTATCTATCTATCTATCTATATAATCTATATATCTATATCTATATCTATATCTATATATATATACATATATATATATATATATATATATATATATATATATATATATATATATATATATATATATATATTGTGAACTGGGACCCGGACACAGACAGACGGACAACATAGTTCCACCACACACCGTTTATTTGCAAGAATATGTACAATTTGGCTCACGTGCACCCCCAGTGCCTCTGCACCGTTCCCCCAACTGTCCAGGCCACACAGTCTCTATGCCTCTCTCCTGGCCGCCTCCCGTCCTCACTCCAGTTCTGTCTTCTTCCACCCGACATCCACTGCTGACTGGAGGGAGACGGCCCCTTATATGAGAACCCGGATGGGCTCCAACTGCTTCCCGGCAATCAGTCATGGCCACACCCCAGTGTGGCAGACCCGAGGCCCCCTACATAACCAGGACGGACGCCCCCTCACGGTCTGGAGGAGGCACAAGCCCTCCTCCGGTCCTCCTAGGCGTTGGCCCCGGCCGGGTCCCACACGGGATTTTCCGGCACCGGGGCGCCACCTGGTGGTGGCCACAGGTCCCTACAGGGCTGGGCTTCCAAGCCCTGTACCCGAGGCCCCCAACATAACCAGGACGGACGCCCCCTCGCGGTCTGGAGGAGGCACAAGCCCTCCTCCGGTCCTCCTGGGCGCCCGGCCGATATATATATATATATATATATATATATTTACTCAGCAAAAAAAGATACGTCCCTTTTTCAGGACTGTGTATTTCAACAATAATGTTTTAAAAATCCAAATAACTTTACAGATCTTCATTGTAAAGGGTTTAAACAATGTTATCCATGCATGTTCAATTAACCATTCTAAATTAATTAACATGCACCTGTGGAATGGTCGTTAAGACCTTAACAGCTTACGGAAAGTAGGCATTTAAGGTCACAGTTCTAAAAACGCAGGACACTAAAGAGACTTGTCTACCGACTGTGAAAAACACCCAAAGAAAGATGCCCAGGGTCCCTGCTCATCTGCGTGAACATGCATTAGGCATGCTGCAGGGAGGCATGAGGACTGCTGATGTGGCTAGGGCAATAAATTGCCATGTCCGCACTGTGAGACGCCTAAGACAGCGCTACAGGGAGACAGGAAGAACAGTTGATCATCCTCGCAGTGGAAGAGCCCGGATCTCAATCCCATTGAGCACATCTGGGACCTGTTGGATCGCAGGGTGAGGGCTAGGGCCATTCCCCCCAGAAATGTCCAGGAACTTGCAGGTGCCTTGGTGGAAGAGTGGGGTAACATCTCACAGCAAGAACAGACAAATCTGGTCCAGTCCATGAGGAGGAGATTCACTGCAGTACTTCAAGCAGCTGGTGGCCACACCAGATACTGACTGGAAATTTAGATTTTGAGCCTCCCTTCATTCAGGGACACATTGTGAAACATTTTTAGTTTATGTCTTATGGTGTTGACTCTTTTACTGTTCATACAAATATTTACACATTAAGTTTACTGAAAGTAAAAACAGTTGAAAGTCAGAGGACGTTTCTTTTTTTGCTGAGTATATATATATCTCCTTTGGGGTGCAAGCAGCTGTTGCTGGGGGTGCCAGAATCCATCGAGGAAGAAAAATGAAAAACATTATTTGTACAAAATCTTAATTTATCTATCCATTCCTAAATAATTAAATGGGCAGGCTATTTCATATCAGTGCAATATGCTGCTTGTTAAAACAGATGACTCCTGCTCTTACGTGCACTTAGTGCTGCGTGGGTATTATGAACTATCGTATCTGTTGAAGTTCTATTTAAATTTTAAATATAAGTAATTTTTATTTGGTCGACAGAAATATGTTTAGTAGGAATGTAAGTTAAACTTAGTCATCATTGCATAAATTTTTCTTCAGCATAGAAATTTAAAGACTAAATTCAACTTCCATTCCTACCAAAGATATTTCTGGCGACTAAATAGAACCTACTTATATCCAAATTCGAGCTATTGAGCTGTCGCCTGCCTGCCTGAATAAGTCACCGTCGGTTCGCTCTTACTTTTTTACCGTTCATTTAATCATGGCTAGTCGCGGAAAAATTATAACATGGAAGGAGGATTACACAGAGTATGGCTTTACCAAAACAATTATTGATGGCGAATCGATTATTCATAAAGCTTCAATTGGTGATCTGTTTTTCTGCGTTAACCTCATATTTTTTCATAGTTCTCCTCAAACCAAGGGGGTGCGAGGGTAAAATGAATCGGGAAGCGCTGATATATATATATTGAATATATTGAAATAGTTTTACTGTCAAATAATGCAAACAGTACGCGGCACATGTTTCGCCCTAATTCTGGGCTCATCAGGCAGTACACGCTCACTGCACCCCCTCTCGGGAATTGAACCTCGGATGTCAGCACTAGAGGCGAAGCCTCTCATGTTGCGCCACAGTGTCTGGTTCGTTTATTTGACAGTATGTAGATCGGGGTGTGTATATATATACATATATATATACTTATATATATACATATACATATATATATATACATACATATACATATACATATATATATATATATATATATACACACACATATATATATATATATATATATATATATATATATATATATATATATATATATATATATACTTTTGAGAATGCAACGTATAGTTTTGTCCAGGAGGAAAGCAATGTTGCCTCAAATCAATGGTAACCTTTTGTAGGGTGTGTCCCTTAGACTTATTAATTGTCATCGCGAAGCAGAGCCTTACTGGAAATTTGAGGCATTTCAATTGAAATGGGAGATCAGAGGGTATAACGGTGATGCCAGGAATACATTCAGAGTGTGGCGCTCTGCTGTTTTTTTGTGTAGCTGCCTTCATACAGCTTCTTCGCTGCTTTATAAACGAATGCCATATAAGGCCATCGTTTCTCCTTGCTTCGCGGTTCTGTACTGTTTTATTGATCGTTTATTACGATTCTTATAGTTATTGTGTAGCTATTCGAGACTTACTTTACTGTTCAGGTACCCATTTCCTTTATTTAATCCGCGGCTTGTACGTTATTTTTTGCTCGTTTATTACGATTATATAGATATTTATTGATTCCCTTCTTTAGCTGACTGCCTGCTCATATAAGACGCTCCGCTGGTTTTTTGTGAAACAGCCTTTACACAGCTTCTCCGCTGTTTTATAAACAAACGACATATAAAGCCATCACCTTGTCAATTGTGTAATGATGCATGGAAGTGATCACTCATACTGTGTTCAGGCAGTTCACGTGAGCTGCTCTCTTGTGTGATGTTGCGATGTCCACGGCTTTATTTAATGTTAGCTAAGACCCGGCACTTAAAAGTTTCTGGCTGCACTCCGGTTGTAATATGAAGAAGCTGCGCGAGCTCACTCTTGAGAATGCAACATATAGTTGTCCAGGAGAAAAGCAATCTTGCCTCAAATCAATGGCAACCTTTTGTAGTTAAAAGTTTCTTGCTACAGCAAATTCAACTCCGTTACAAAGTGATCCAAAGTCTTGTTTATATCTCGTGTCTTCTCATTAAAGTTGTACCTCGCAAATGAAGTATTCGTCGAAGGCATGACAAACGTTAGCGTGAGTGTGTCTATAAACTTCATTTAAACTTACAGTTTACACTGTGCTTTGTTTCCGCAGTAGCTGCACTTATGAATAAGCTTTGGAGCTCTTCCTTGTTTTCTATGTACTGCGTCAGTTCACGTGAATACGTGGGAGGCGTGATGATGTAAGACGCAACTCCGCCCCCCACTGCCATCAAGCTGAAGTCCATTACAGTATATGGAGAAAAATAGGTTCCAGTTATGACCATTATGCGTAGAATTTCAAAATGAAACCTGCCCAACTTTTGTAAGTAAGCTGTAAGGAATGAGCCTGCCAAATTTCAGCCTTCTACCTACACGGGAAGTTGGAGAATTAGTGATGAGTGTGTGAGTGAGTGAGTGAGTGAATGAGTGAGTGAGTGAGTGAGTGAGGGCTTTGCCTTTTATTAGTATAGATTAATATAACATCTAATCGCCCAGAAAAACTATAGAGTACTTACTCCTTTAAGCATTAAATTCAGATAAATTTTTGTCAATCTAACTCAGTGTTTCCCAACCTCAGTCGGTCCTGGGGACCCAATGTGGCTGCAGGTTTTTGTTCCAACCAGCTTCTGTTTTTAATTGAACTCCTGGGCTAATTAAGTGAACTGTTGTGTGTTTTGGGAACAATATAGAAGTTAGAAAAGTTTGGTAAAAAAAAAAAAATATATATATATATATATATATATATATATATATATATATATATATATATATATATATATATATATATATATATGTATTTATTTACATACATATAGGGTGGTCCAGATCTAATTATGCAGATCCAGATTGTCTGGATGACTTTGATTTATGCGGGGTGTCAGAGGTGCCAGGGGCGATGACCCAGCCGGGACGCCATAAAGGACCGGAAGAGGGTGTGCGCCCGCCTTGGATCACGTGGGGGCCGCCACCCTGGTTGCTTTGGGGGCCACGGGTTGAGGGCATGGAGGCCCAACCCTGTAGGGGCCCATGGTCACCGCCAGGGGGTGCCCCAATGCCTTGGGAACCCTGGACCCCAGTACTTCTGCCACACCAGGAAGTGCTGGGGAAGAGAAGCAGGGACACCCGGAATGCTTCCGGGAGTACAGCCGGCACTTCCACCACACAGGGGCGTGTTGGTGGGTGATTGCCGGGGAGCACCTGGAGCATATCCGGGTGAGGTTAAAAGGGGCCGCCTCCATTCATGCGGGGCTGTAGTCGGGTGGAAGCAGGATGAAGCAGAAGAAAGTGTGGAGGCGGCCCGAAGAAGAAGGCATTGTGTGGCCAGGACTTTTTTGGGGTTTTTGTGTGCACTGATCTTTATTGTAAATAGATATTGTAAATAAACGTGTGGTGGTGGAAAAACAACATGTCTGCCTGTCTGTGCCTGGGTAATGTTCACAGGGGACAATTCCAGTTCAGCACGAAGACAATTCTTCATATCGTCAGTTTGCACACTTCTCGATGGTCTGTGATATTTTGGGTGATTTTCTATGTAATAAACTTAATAAGTTATAGCGTAATGAAAATTGCATAATTAGATCAGGACCACCATATATATATATATATATATATATACCTTAAAGTCAGTAAATAGGTAGCCCTGATGTTAAGTCAGTAGAGATCAGACATAGTTGGAGACAGTGGCATTTATAAAATATTATGCCTAATCTTAATTTTTTTAATAGATCCACCATCTAAAATGGCAATTATGATTTATTTATATATATATATTAATTTTATTAATTATTAATTTATATTAATATATATATATATATTAAAATGTACCAAGCAGTTATATGGGAATGATGTTTTTTTTTTTCTTTTTAACAATATTTTCATCTTGATTTTCATTCTACCTTTTTAGGTGTTCTCATTGTTTAATTAATCCATTGTTTACTAATTAGTGGGTCTGATGCTAAAGTAGTTTGCCAGCGTGTCTACTCTGCTCATTTTTAATTGTCATTAATAAGATACAACGAAGGGGAATAACTGCACAGAGAAAGGTCAAAATATAATGAAATCAACAAAAGAAAGATAAGCATTTAAATCAATAGCAAAAGCAGAAATATTTCTAAATGTCTTATAAATGTAAAAGTCATGCTGCTGTGCTTTTCTGAATGTAGAACAGGAGAAAAAAATAATGCCAGCTAATTAAATGAGATCAGTGTTATCAGGTGTTGTCACTGATTAGGTATCTGGTTGGAACAAAAACCTCCAGCCACAATGGGTCCCTAGGACTGAGGTTGGGAAACACTGATCTAACTTACTTGATCACGACCTTTCTGCACCCTTGTTCTGGGACATTAATCAATAAACTACTAATTGCACCTCTCCACTCTTTTCATTCTAACTGCTGTTGATTGGTCCCTTCAATTGTCACTCTATCTCTTTTAATATATTTTCTGTTTGTGTCCAGGATACTTTGGTTTGACTCATATGTACCTGGACCATTTACATTTATGTGAGATACATAGATGGTCATTCTGTTCATGTAAATCCTATGCATGGCCACAGACATATTTAATAATTCTGAACAAAACATATACTGTAGAAACATTACAGCAACACAGATTGGTTCAGAAGCAAAGGAGAGTTTTTATGAAGTTAACAAACAAACAACCAAAAATATGCTTATCAGTATTTTCCAGCCGTAGTGAGTTGGGTGTCACATTATACATGATATCTGTAACTTGGAATGTAGAATGACACTTCAAAATATAATTACCAGAAAATTATGAAAGAAAAAGGCATATTTCCCATCCACTCATCCCATAATTAAAAGCTCACTAATATATAATATCTCAACATCTGGCAAAGGTAACTGCAAAAAGTGTGCAAGGAAGTCACTAATGGTAAAGAGTGAGTTTATAGCTGCAGACTCTTTTAGGTGACAGTATCTACTTATAGATACATATATCTATTTATCGTTTCATACTATTCATATAATGTACATGTGTGATAATGGATTTGTATAGGGAAAGAACCCTTAGGATTGCCATCTTTTAGGAAAAATGGCACAGTTCATGCTCTAAAGATACAAATAGTATAAAGTAATTGTATAATTTACAAAACCTTAATTAGAACACATTTCTATAATAAATTAAACATAAATAAAATCATCGTAGATTTGTGGCAAACCAAATAAATTTTAGAAAATGACAGAAGCACAAGAAACAGATTTGAAATCATTGTTGCCACTTAGTGGCTATATGTTAATTTGAGGCCAATGTTACTTGACAAGATTTACACTAAGGGAAGTCTCTTTGCAACACCTGGCATGATGGAGGTTTACACACAATCAACCTGTAACACTGCATGATTAAAAAATGACCTGCTGCAGCAAGCTGTCAAGTATACATATCTGTAAACTCGTTTATTACAGGTGATCACTAAAATATTGCTCCCCAAGTGAATGATGAAGGCACTATCCAATCTCAAAATTCATGATGGGATTCCTTATGTAATATCTGGACAAAAAAAAATGAAATGGAGCATGTACTGTCTGACTGCATGAACACTTGGAAACAAAAATACAGAAAAGTCGGGAGCAGTAAGTAATGTGACATAAGACAAATATAATAAAACAGGTATAAACTACTGTACTGTTCTACATTTTTGAGTATAAATCTAATAATATGCAACATACTCAGAAAAGCTTCACTAAGATATCAGGTTTATTATTTTTGTAAGATATTCTGGCAGTAGAATGTCTTTTCTCCATCTAACCTGGAAGCGAGCAGCCTAAATTACACTTCAATAAGGCAGATAATAAAATGGAAAGTTAATGTCTACTGCTAGGCTGGCAACCTTGAGACTAGTCTTATGATGTATATCATTATCTTCAAGTGATGGATAAATAGGAACATATTTCTTCATAATAAAAGGTCCTAATCATTTAGTACTGCCAAGAGCAAATAAATCTTCAGCACACAACTGGCATTATCATCTAATGAGCCAAAGCTGAATGAGCAATACAGAGCAATGACTTACACTCAAAAGAACAATAAAATGGCAATCACTTTCTACTTTAATTTGCTCTACAATGTCTATAAATATCTGTAAGTGAGGTAATGCATAATAGCCATAGTTTAACCACAAAACACTGTCTTTTCTCTTAATTGACTAATTCTTACCTTTCAAAGAGAGGCACTGCTGCCCATCCCAAGTGTGACATGGCAGAGAAATTCAGTTCTTTCCCAGAGCGGGACATAACTTTGCCATGCTGATTCCCACTTGGATCTGGTTTATACACTGCTTTGAGGCCAAAAAACTCAACCAACAAGACAGTTTTCATATCAAAGTAAGGATGAAGTACCTGGGAAAAAATGAGAAAGCCATTATGATAAACTGCCTCTTTCTTATTGCACTAATATACACAGGAATACTGTATTTTCTAAAATTTGTACAGTTCAAACTGTTTTTTTATTCATACACAACAGGCAAAAGTGACCACTTACTCTTTCCATAAAGATTGACATCTGAGCTTAAGTGAGCATGGTGGGTCTATGGCAGCATGAGGAAATCAAAACCAATTATTTAAAGTGTGGGCCTCCTCCAGACCGAGAGGGGGCGTCCGTCCTGGTTATGCAGGGGGCCTCGGGTAGGGGGCTTTGAAGCCCAGCCCTGTAGGGACCCGTGGCTACCGCCAGGCGGCGCCCCAGTGCCTATTTATCCCGGGGAGACACGGACGGCTTCCGGGTGCGCAGCCGGCACTTCCGCCACACAGGTGTGGCCAACGTTAAGTGCTGGGAAGCAGCTGGAGCCCATCCGGGTTCCCATAAAAGGGGCCGCCTCCCTCCACTCATTGGTGGATGTCGGGAGGAAGCAGACAGAGCTGGAGAGAGAGAGAGAGAGAGAGAGAGAGATAGAGAGGAGACGGGAGACGGCCAGGACGGCTTAGAGACTGTGGGCCTGGACATTGGGGAAATCAGTGCAAGAAGGCACTGGGGGTGCACGTGAGCAAAAACTGTAAATAATAAACGGTGTGTGGGTGAAAATATGCTGTCCGTCTGTCTGTGCCAGGGCCAGCTTTCACAAAAGGCTAAATGTGAAAACTTGAATCAGCCAGCAGGACACAAAGACATGATGAAGTGAACAAAAACTACCAAACCAATCAGACAAAACAAGAAACAAGGATCAGGCACAAACACTGTAACATGAGACTTGGCAAAACAATAAAAAGGCATGGCAAGGAAAACAAAGTCAAAAAACAGAATTAAGAACCCTGTTTACATACTAAGTTCATATGGTGGTTGAGGAATTATACTTTCCAGACAGCTGCAAGAGAAAGGTCTGACAAAGTGATGTGAGTAAGTAGTTTGGCCACAATGAGTAATAAAGTAACATACAGCATTAAGATGACCTCTGTGGCTATCTGGTAGATTAGGGATAAGGACAATAACTGGAAAACTGAGAAATTTTGAACAAAGTAAAAAGTGAGAGTGTAATGTATATTTTAAAAATGGGGAGTCCAAATGAACTTGAACTAAGTCATTGCTAAATAAAAATGAAAAATGACTCATAGACGTATTACACAAAAATCAAATTGCAAAACTAGTTACTAAAATGGAAATACTAATCTATCAGGCTTTCTAGAAAGATTTGGAGATTTAAAAGGTCAACAGGAAAATCAGGAGATGGATGAAACTACAAAAGACAGAGTCAACATTGTAGTCAAAATGCAGGCAAGGGTCAGGAATCGAGAGACTCAACAAATCAGAACATCACAGCCAATACAAAAAAAACAAAAGAAAAGTCATAATAAATTTGCCAAACATTCTATATGTGACTTGCCTCTAACTATTCTTGAAAAGTGAATTGTTGTTTGCGATGGTTTAATAGGTTAAAACTATGCCACTGAGTGACAGACACTGCCATCTTAAACAGGAATAAGCATCTAACACCATGAGACATCATCAAGTCACAAAGCCGCTGAACCTATGATCAACTGCATCAAATGCTGGGGCTTATGAACAAAACAGAAACCCCAAATGGCAATGTGGTTACATTACTATCACAACAATAAAAATAATTCAAACAATAGATGGCAACATAAAATAACTTTTTTGAGAAAAAAAGCATTCAGGTCAGGTCAGGTTGGGGAGCATGTGCTGGTATAGTATGTTGCCTCACCCACCACACGATGAAACTTGGGATCCCGGTTAGCAACCAGGCAGACATGTGGTCCAGTCTCACCCCTTGGAAATGACCAGGTGTTACGTGGGCGTTCCCTTGGCGCGGTCCAGCCGCTTAGGTCCTCAACAATGAGGATCTTGTGAGCCAGATTACCCTCAGGGAATTGCACCGCATGGCTATAGTGACGCAATTGACACTCCCTCACAATGCAGGTAATGTGCTTCATTCAGGACTCTGAGAGCGACTGCTCGTTCGACACAAAGCCAAACTAGCGATAGCCAAGGATTCTCGAAAGAAACACAATACCAAAGAATCCAGTCTTCATCTCAGGGCACTGGATAGCGTCCATGTCTTGCAAAATAGGAAGCACCAGGACTCTAAGAGATATCAGGAGCACCACGCATCCCTTTCCAATAACCTCATGATCCCTATGCTCTCTCAATCTGTCTGCTGACTTCATAGGAATAGTCACTAGAGATATGAATGTTGCTGCCGAGGTAAATAAACCACTCAAAGAGATCGACATTCCCTCTGCAGACAGATACAATACACTACTGATTGTTGTGCCCTTTGGGCCATTAAAGGCCTGGATCTTGGCTTTTTCCAGGACACTCAGAAGCCCAGACACTCAGACTCCTCACTCAGTCTTTCAAGAGCCCAGATCAGAGCCACCATTGTCTCTGCAAAGATCAGAGCATTGTCAGCACAGTCAAGACCAGTGAATCTTTCTTCACCAACAGATTGAAAACAGCTACTGGACTCCATGAACCCTGCCCAACACCCAGCCCATGCAAATATTGAACAGAGTAGGAGAAAGAACACACCCCTGACAAACCCCAGAATTGACAAGAAAAAACACTGAGGATCTGCCTCCACTCCGCATAGTACTCACATTATGGGTGTACAGGCCAACAAGATAAAAACTAGGATTTATGATGTAGTTCATATTTCAGTATTCTTCAGTATATCCAGAAATTATCATCAAATTAATCTCAAAATATTATTTCTTTTTTAAAGAATGCTCATGTACACAATAATCATGAGTTGTTGATTTTACAATGAATGCCTGCCGATGCAAGCCAGTATCATTTATGATGGTAGCGTGATGGTACCACTCAGTCAGGCTGTAGCGATAGGTGTAGTTGTTGACAACAACATGGCAGCACCCATGAACATAATACAAAATATAGTGTTGGCCACTGGGAAGAACAGTCAAAAAATGATGGTGTAACAATATTACAAAACTAGTAATAAGGTAAACAAAAATAAAAAACAAAATGATACATCCAAAAATTAAACAAAATGAAACTAATAATTTAATGAGTTCTTTACACCATTTGAGGTACCTGTGCATTTTACCAAAATGTGGTACATTTAATTACTCTGATGATGAAATGCTAAACACTTTATAGAACAAATGAGGCAAATAGAGTGTATGCACATGGAATAAGAACATAAGCAATGTTTGAAAGAGAGCAGACCATTCAGCCTGAAAAAACTCATCACTTCCCAGGTCGCCGACCTTTTACAAAATATTGTAGAGTCGAGATTTAACGGTCTCCAAAGTACTAACCTCAATTACATTACTTTATAACTAGTTCCTTTTCTCTATAGCTCTCTCTGTGAAGAAAAACTCCTAACATTTCTCCAAAGTTTACCCTTAAATAACTTTCATTTGACCCCCCCCCCCATATTATTTTTCTTAAACTAATGACTGGACTCTTCCTTATTTACTCCTGTCGTAATTTTCAACACTTCAGTCTTAACATTCCTTCATTATTATCACTTTACATTACAATTTAGGGGATGGCTCCTTGACATCTGACAGCTCCCAATGACATCAAACTTAATTTCATTATAAACAGAATAATTACTTTCAAGTTACTTTCTACCTAGATGCAGCATGCTGCCCTATTCCTTTCATTTTATCCTAAATTGATTCACTAACATACACCTTCCTCTCTCTTCCTCTCTCATACCATCCTAGGTCTTTGTACACCAGACAAGCCATCCATCCATCCATTATTAAACCCACTTAATCCAACTTGGAATCACAGGGCCCAGCAGCATCATGTACACTAAATATACAAGATCTTTTTTTAAAAAATGGGACTTTTGAAACTACTTTTGATGTAGTCAGAAAAAGAAATAAAACAGTAAATACCCAAGTATGATTTTTTTCTTTCTATAATGCAATAAAATAGTCTGGCAGCAGAAAAAAATGATCATTGTGCTACAGTTAGCAATGAGATGGAAAACTGGATTAAGCAATGTATCCAGAGTTGTGCCTGAAATCTAGAAGGTTTTATGAACTTGTATTAAATATTAACTAATAATGATTTCCTATATTGTTTATGAGTTTGTTCTGCTTTGCTCCTAACCAATGCTATTAAAACTTCAATATGAACGTTGATTATATAATGGGCCTTAAAGTTAAGCATGTTTATCCATTTGAAAACCACTGTAGATGCCACAACCACACTTTGTTTCTCATTATGATTCTCATTATGACTATATGTTTATGGAAAAAAACATGCTGTGCTTTGTGCTTTTCATAGTTACCATACTGGACACAGGTAGGATGGAGCTGAATTCCTATCAAGCCGCATGGATCATTAAGTATGAGGTCACATACAATACAAGCATAATTAAAGAAAGAGTAACATTTCTAACAATTAGATGAAGCAATGTATAAAGTGCTGAGTGGAGGAAAAGGGTGTCAGTATAGCCAACGGTGATGGTATATACTACAGCGGTCTAGAGACCCAAAAAGGGATGACCTGATTGTCAGTCTTAGGTACTAGGGAGCTAAAGTGTCTTCTCTGTTCTTGCACAGTATACAGAGTAATGGCCCACTCTGTGGTAGGTGCTAAAACAATACATGGTTGATATTTTTTGGGGGGTAGCACGGTGGAGCAGGTTTGAGCACTACTGATTCACAACCTGGCACAAGTTTTATTCCCACCCAGTCAGTATCCATATGGAGTATGCAGCAATTCTCATCCCACAGCCCAACTTTTTTTGGGTGACCCAGTTTCATACCATACATTAAAAATGTGCCTATTAGGTTGTTTGGTAAATATAACGTGATCTGGTCTAGGTGAGTGTAAACATGTGTGCTTCATCCCGGACCAGCTCATGTTTTGTTCCTGGGCCATGCCCTCCATTATCATATAATCAAAATGGATCACTTAATAATATACTTGAAAATCTATTAAATTTGTCTGCTAGCTACAGGCCTGTAAACAGAAATTGGATGTAAAGAAACTTTTCAAATTTTATTTCTGTATTGTGTAGAGGAAAATTCATATCACACTGCACTGAAATGTAGAAAAAAGTACTTTCTATCATTGCGTGTATTTGTACAAAATTCGATTTTGTCTGTTTGTGTCTGGCTGAATAAAAGTGGGAATTAAATAATTAAAAGTTAGATAATTCACAAAACATGATGAGTGTGTATAATATCAATAACGCATGAATGAAAAACTCCTAAAATGTCTGCATGGTGATGGATAGTACACCTGAGTCTCCTTGTCACAGAAGACAGGAGCTGCCATTTACAAAAATTAACAAAAATTAGCATCATATTCAATGATTATTATTATGGGCAGAAATCATAACCTCTCATGCATAAAGGCATTCCTTAAAGCCCAACTTTGTATGCATTCGTACAATTGCATAAATGCCACTAATACCCCTGGACAGGCTTTTCATGACTTCAGTAAATTCTACTAAGCATAAACAAGCTTTAACAAATTTGTAACCTCTTAAAATAACTATTTTCCAAAGCTGGATGAGTTACTAAAAAAACAACAAGCAGCATTTCATCAGGTTCCTTCAAACCCTGTACAACATATTAGTACAGCGGGCAAAATCCTATTCCTCTACCTAGAATGTTTCACTGGGGTGTGCAGCTTCATCATTAGCTTGTATGCTGCAGTGCCAGCTCTCAAGTCTAATCAGGCGGTGTCCCAGTATAAGCCCACTTATTTAAGAAATTGGAGGAGCTCCTAAGTACCACTCATGAATACTTATTTGGTGTAAATAATTTTAGACATCTTCACATCAGTAGGAATTCCAAATTGCCAATTTATGTAGCTTCCAAGTTGTTTAGGCCTTAAAAATGTCAGTCTTGAAAATACACTAAAACATATTTGCAGTAATTTAAAGAAAAATATGTAGGAATTAAGACAGTTTTCGATAAAACATGTTTTACATTGTGTAATGCATCCAAAATATATACAGTAAATAGAAGAAATGAAAAAAGGGTGAATACTGATTCTGAATTTTTCTGCTATATGCAAAATGAGCGCAATTTCTTCACCATAAAAAAGCACCACTTAAAAATAAACTGTTAAATGCATTTTCACTCATGCACAATTTCTTCTAACAGTTTGAAGAGATTTAGAATACACTGGATATTCCTTTTGCCATAATGGTGTTTGACTTTGATTTATCGTACGCACCACTGATGGATCGGTCCAGCGTGGAGATCTCAGGAGGCTTGCAAAATCATGCCGATGACTGAGAAACTTCTCCTCACCGCCCCAGTGCCCTGGGAGCTCTGGGAGATGTTGACTGGCATCTCCTTTCAGAATTCTTGCCAGAGCATTCACATATAAGCCGTCAGCTGTGAAATGACAAAGGAAAACAATGAAGACTTTTAATTTGGATTCCACTACAACAAACCCCTCTCCCTGTTGACATGTATCCAGAGTGAATGAGAGGCAGTCAGTTACGATAAGGGTTAAGCTTTTTGAAATTAGGGCTTGAAATAGAAGCTCATTTTTTGTTGCACAGTGTCAAATATAATGTCATTATTTAAGAGAACCCTTCTCTTCACTCTAGAAACTTAAGTCAGTCTTGCTTATTGAGTAATGGTACACAGAGGCATTGCAACCAACCTCATGCTGTATATCTTTTTGAACTATATTGATTAAACATCTTAGTTAAATTTGAAGATACTTCAAAACTAACAAAGATGAGGGAGAGATTGATGAAAATATCTTTCAGGGCCATTAGTAATAGCCTCTTAGTGTAAAATTGTTGCTCTTAGGATGCAGCAACATTGACTTCTTTTAAGCTTGACAAATTAATGTCAGCCTGGCAGTGTCACTGAATATGGCAACGATAGCTGAAGGACTACATACCAGCAAGTCCAAATGCTTGTGCAACTCGGATTCGAATGCCAGCTTGTTGGCGGTAGTGTACCATATGGCTCATGCTGAGGTACTGTTGAGATGAAAGCAGCTTTGTGACATCCATCCTCTCTTTATACCAGTTAAGCCACTGAGCAGCAGGAACTGCAGAAAAAAGAGACTCCATGTAACAGTGACAACCACAGGCATTCACTAGCATGCACACAGCAGCAGCTACCAAACTCATTTAATAACAATGCCTTTAACCTACTGTAGCAGCGTGCCACCTGTTTAATGTACTTAGCAGAAAATTACATTTACGGTATGCAGTGACTCTGCATTAAATTAACAAAATGAGAATAATGTCTTGTAATGTTCACTGTTTTTTGAGTTTATAATCTGTCTATAATAAAAAGTGTACCTTTTATTATTCATCTGATATCTTCAAAACTACAATGCAAAGCTTTGTTTTTGCCTTTGAGATAGACTTAATAAAAACAATTTAAAGTCAGAAACATAGGTAAACAAAAGGAAGATGTATTCAGATTAAGTTAGATCTCTGCATCTCTTTGTTTGCTTCCCAGAAGGTACTGTAAATATGCTTGATAAAAGTTGCTTTATATTTTATAAAAAGAACACTACATCACACCTACATTATTTGAGCCAATGTTTGTTCCCAGAGTGCCAGAACCTATCTGTACAGCATTAGCCACAAGGTAGGAAACAATCATAAATGGGATATCAGCTCATTATAAGGTGTGATTACCCGCACTTGATTTAAAAGGGGTAAATTCGGACATACCAATCACGCTAACAGGTGTCTTTAACATTTACAAAATACTGAAGAACTTGTAGAAAACCGACACAAACATGGAAACAATGTAAAGACTACATATTGAATCAAACCATGAAGCAGCACCACTATCTATCTATCTATCTATCTATCTATCTATCTATCTATCTATCTATCTATCTATCTATCTATCTATCTATCTATCTATCTATCTATCTATCTATCTATCTATCACTAATTAAATATGCTACTTGTGATATTATGTATTTTTTTTACATACTACAGTACTTAGTGGATATTATTATCATAGGAAATTTATACATCAACATGATTTTGAAATGTCTACAAGCATAACAACATACCAAACATAGGATAATCAAGGAATTATGAATTGCAGTAATAATAATAATGAGGTGGTACAGTGGTTAGCAATCCTAACTCACTGCTAGGTCCTGAGCAGGGCCGGATTAAGGTGGGTGCTATTGATGCTGCAGCATTAGGCCCATTCCTGAAATAGGCCCAGATGAAAACAGACAAGAATTTTCCGGAAGCTGAACAGTTTTCCTTTGCTATATTAACCTCAAAATAATTCTTAGAATGAAATTAGACACAGCGTTATTTATTATAAAGTTACTATTGTTCCTTGCGCCGTGACGTAACTATAACGCCGTTGTGTTTATTGTTAACCGAAGATTTCAAGTTAATGCTATCAATTTTACGTTAAACAGTTTAGTTAGTAATTTAGCTGTGTTATTTGCAATACCTTGGGGATTCTTGTCACTTTATTATTGTTTGGTAAACGCCACGTAGTAAATTTTTCACCTTGAAAGTTAGTTGTACAGTAAAAATTGATGGCTATTTAAATGGTTATCCATAAAGGTAAAACTAAAAGCTGGCCCGCAGGCCCGGCATGGATATTTAGAATTTTTAAAATTCTCGACAGGATTCTTGTTTATTATGAAATTTAAATCGTGGACAAATATTTACCCTCAAGAGCCTGAACTGAGTCACTTTGACCCAATGTCTCTGCAGATTCATTTTTTCTTACTCTGTTTCGTAAGAGAATTGTGAAATTTTGTGTATTTCATTGTTAGGTTTTCTGCATTAAGTGTACTTTTCAGATAATTGCTATTGAATGTTGATGTTACATAGTTTGATGTTAATCTCGAGTTGTTACGATACTACGTCGTTATTATTATTCATGATCAATAAAGGCTGGCTGGTTGCGTTGCAAGCAATTAAGGCTCCTTGGTTGGTCTGATTGCTTATGTCCGGTGAGTGTCGAATGCACATGCACCAATGGCGAGAAAAAATAGGCCTTTTTTGCGCTGCAGCATCAGGCCCAATTTCATCTTAATCCCGCCCTGGTCCTGAGTTCAAATACTTGCCTGGCTCCCGCATGTGTACAGTTTTCATGTTCTTCCAGTGTCTGTGTGGGCTTGCCTCATACAGTGGAACCTCGGTTCACGAACGTCTCGGAACACGTAGAAATCGGTTTACGACCAAAAAGTTCGCCAAACTTTTGCATCTGTTCATGACCACACACTCGGTATATGAACAAGCCAGTTTCCCTTTCGGTTTGTGCGCGCCAATGATTTCCGCTCGTGTTCAGTCTCTCCCTGTGTATTCCCTGTGCAGCCAGAGAGAGAGAGACACACACACACACAGACACAAGCACGTGAGAGACACACACACACACAGATATGCGTGTGAGAGAGAGACATTAGTAAGAGAGACACACGTACGCACGCTAACGAGAAAGACACACACACACATGCGCAAGAGAGAGAGAGAGAGAGACGGCTGGACACATAAGGCTGAGAAGGCAGTTAAAGAATGCACAAGGCTTGTTTTTAAAGAAATAGATCCGAGCATTGTTTTAACCTCGTTGTATTTAATGAAGACTTTTTTCTATTGGATTTTAACCTCCATTTCACTTCTGTTTACAGCGATCGGTTCATAGCGTACATTGTTGCAATGTTACTTTTCTTGGTGGTTTATTAAATTTTTTTCAAATGTTCATTTTTTTCCCTGTGCTTTAAACTCATTAAAAAAAAGTGTTTTTAGCAAGCGGTTCGTAGCACTATAACTCTTGCAGTGTTAGTTTTCTCTGTTGTTCAAGGTTTTCTCAGTGTTATTCAAAGTTTTTACATTTAGTTTACTATTACACTTTGCATTCTATGGTATTATTAACTATATTTGTGCTTAAAATTTAAAAAAAATATATATATTTACATACAGTTCGTATAGTCTGGAACGGATTAATTGTATTTACATACAATCCGATGGGGGAAATTACTTTGGTTCAAAACCAAATCGGTTTACAACCAGAGTTTTGGAATGAATAATGGTCGTGAACCGATGTTTCACTGTATATCATAAAGATGTATTGCATTTGTTGATTGTAGGCTCTAAACTAGACTATTGTGTGTGAGAGTGGGTGTATACACAAGTGTGCTCTGTGATAGACTTAAAGGTAACTTCAAACTGAATAAGAGCGTGTCCTGTTTTGGACTGGGGACCAATATAAGGTAAATTCTTGCCATGTGGTTCCAGAACTGGCTCTGGATAATGTAAATATTACGTTGGAAAATGTGAGCGCTAAACTGTTTTAATGGTCATTTACTGGATTTGCCCAGGTTAGCTGATAAAAATAATAAAACTTGCACAATACAAAAATAGCTTGATACAGTTCGCTCTGTTGCTCCACAGATCCAGAATCAGAATTCAGATTCCAGACCTGGTTAGGGTCTGTGTGAAGCTTGAATGTTTTCTATATGTCTGCTTGTACTTTCCTCCAAAGATGTAAAGTTTCATTCATGATTCTAAATTGGCCCTGTGTAAGTATGGGTGTGTGCATGAGTGGGCCCTGGAATGGAATGGTGACCTGTCCTGTACCATAACCATCAATTGGAGTAAGTGGGTTTGGGAATATATTTATATATTGTTAAATGTGTGTGCTTAGGAGACAGCTTAAGGGCTCTGGTCCTGGTAATAACCACCACTCCAGGGGTTGGCGCTGTATAGTAATATCTCTTCTCTTCCTCCCTCTGCAGACCACAACATTGACGGCTTTACTACCACTGACATCACTTCTGGTGTCTGTTCACCTGGACGCACCTCGTCCTGCCGGAAGTCCATCTGAAATCAGTTCTGTCCTGAACCCATGTCCAAAAAAAACTTTCCGCAATTGTTGCATGATTTTCTTTTGTTTTCATTTCATCAAGGATGGTACCCCAACTCTTTAGCATAGTCGTGTCTTTCTCTTACAATATGTACAGTATAAATTATAATCATGTGAGTTATCCAAACTAAAAATATAGATAGATAGATAGATAGATAGATAGATAGATAGATAGATAGATAGATAGATAGATAGATAGATAGATAGATAGATAGATAGATAGATATATACATGCCTAATATGAGGTTAAACTGGGGATCTCTTTAGCGCTGTCCTCATAATGTAATGGAGGAACATGTGGATGAGCCAAGAGGTATTGGATTAAGCCGTAATTTAAAATGAAAATTTCTTATTTTAGTATATGCAATAAATCATTGGTGAGATGTTTGAAAATCATATTGGTGGAATTACAGTGAAAGCATAAGCATTAACATTTTGATCTTGAAAGCTTAAATGATGTGAGAGTTTCACTACCTGAAGCTTGCTCCTTTTTCATTAGTAACTCTAACATATCTTGCACTGTTGTTGGAAACTTGGAGTCTTTCTCAAAAGAAGAGATAATATCCAATTCTGATTTATTGAGCTTTGGTTCAATCATTTGGTAAAATGCACTCTGGTTCTCCGGAGGCTGAACAATATCCTGAACAATGGAAAAGAAAACATAATGTTTAGTACTGGTCTACCTTTATTAAAATTTAACAAGATATGGACCCTTGGTGCAAGAATATGTTGGGTATTTATGGGCCATCCAAGACAAGCAATTCTTTAGGAGTTTGAAAGGCACACCAAGGGCCTACCTTTATAGTGTATATCTGAAGTATTACAGGTAAGAATTCAAAATATGAATGCCTATAAAGAAAATGCTACAGATTCTTTTGGTGAATAATTAAATGAGACTACAACAATTAATCCAACATGGAATAATGCTTATTCTGGTAGGATTGTGATACTCCAAGGGTGGCGGCTCTGAGTTATTACTTACTAGGGTGTGAGGTAAAATTCGGATTAAAAGTGAGCAACAAGGAACTACGGGGTAGCGGCTGAGTGATGATTCAGTGAGGGTGATTTCTTTTGATTGCACTCCTCCTCTTAATCTGAGTTGAAATCCTCCCACATTTAAGTGCCCATGTTCATCAAATAGATGGACAAAGCAGCTCCCTGAAAGGAAACACATGTTCAAAAAAGGCTACAAAATAGATATTCCAGTTAGATAAACATTTATCAAACTTCACACTTCAAGTTTCATTATTTACTTCCTGTACAGCAATAGCCTTGCACAAAAGTGTTAATATTAAGAATGAAAGTGGCAGTAATGTTATTACTACTGATTATTATAGTAATTGCTATACAAGACAAATTAGAGAGTATCTACTGGATCTTAAGAAGATGAGACATGTGTCACTAATCAGCCAGAGAAAATGTCTGCATGATTTGAAAGGCAAAAACTGCCAATCCACAAGGCCAATAAAGGGAATCCAAAGAAAAGAAAAAATATATCACATTGTTACCATTCAAAAAAGTGGCTAAAAATAAACATTTTACTTCATGCTCATTCTTAAATCGAGTAATGTAATGAACACTTACTTCATTAATAAGGTGCTCTTTTATTTCTGCCTGTGTTCACATGGGTTTTCACTAAGTACTCCAGTTTTCACTGCACACTCTAAAGAAGTGTAAGTTTCTTTCTTTGACCCATTTAAACTGCCTCATTATGAAAAAAGTGTAGGTGTGTTTGTAAGTCTGTCCTGCAACTAGCAGTCCAGCCAAAGTTGGTTTTACCTCCCACCTAGTGATGCCAAGATAGGCTCTGGCTGTCTACAACACTAATTGGAACAAAATGTACCCCTTGTCTCATTTTCTACAATGCTGTGTATTTTTCACACCTAATTTTGTGACCTCTTTTCTTTGTCTAATTTGGAGTATATGGGAGAGTCTAAGGAAAATTACAATCAACGGTTAGTGTTTATTTGCAAAGTTAACAAACATGCAATTTTCATTTGAAAATGTTATTGCTTCCCATGCAGTGAAGAAAGTCTAATTAATACAATGATCGGGGTCTGCTGCATGAATATTTTTAGTTAACAATAAAACTGATTATGACTAACTATACCCTGTATACGCTTTACTATATTAGGCTCTTAAAATCAGATTCTAGAGATACATTATGCTATAAGCCAAATAAATTCCAAACAATCTCCAGAAAAAAAAGTTACTAATGTCTATAATTACAGAGATGATTAAAAAAATCCACTTCTAATTTGTACCTAAAGAAAAGTCAAGTCCATATTAATAAAAAGAAGAAAGTTTCAAATGTTGCAAGAACAAGGAGTGGCTGAGTGTAGCATGAAAACTCCATGAAGTCACAAACAATCCTAAACAACATCTAGAGATCTGTAGGCCTCAATGCCAGTATTCATGACTGGACCAAAAGAGCAAAAAAAGAGCACAACCCTTTAGCCAACATAGCCACCTTGTGTCTTTACAAATGTTAACCAGGCATTGCAAAGTGTGGAATTCCAGTCTGTTGAGGTGTACTGACAGAAACTAAAATGAGCAGTTATTGCCTGAAAATCCACAAAGGTCCCCAAACCATGCTATGAAAAGGATTAGTTTCAAATTTCTCCATAGCACCACAACAATCAGCAAGCTACAGGAAATGTTCAGTTGCTATCATTATTGCTAAAGGTACTATAAAGATTTTCTGAATTACTGAGATCAACTTTTTACTCACACAGGATGTTGGGTTTCACATAGCTTTATTTAGTAAATTGTTGAGATCTACAAATGTTTAGCATTATTTTTCCATGTTTGTTAAATTTTCCTATAGTTGTATTCCTAATAATTTATTATATTATTTTTTCACATCCCTGATGGCATTATCTGAATTTGTATCACACTGGTTTCCTGTCACAGTGTTGTTACAGTGCATTTAATTGGCGTTAATTGGCATCGTGGCAGTTGTTAGCTTATTGCTTATGTGAGTGAGCGAAGGCAAGTGGACCATTGCCTGAATTTTGAATTTTTAGATGAAGATAAGGCTTGCCTTAATTCAACAATAAATACAATTTCTTGGAGTATCCGATTTATGCTCCCTCTTTACATCAATTTTGTTTTTGTCCTTTTAGGAGTATTTCTACCAGTAATCAACCTTTCCTTGTCTTTTGATTTCTGATTAATCCAGTGTTTCGAGTCTTTGCTACTCAAACTCAACAAAGATCAACTAATGGAACCTTTTTTTGTGTACATATGTGTATGTTGGTCACATAAATGAATGAAATATCTTATAAAAATGGCTATTTGTTCAACAAGAGTACGTTTAACTAACATTTACTAATGAAAATGTGATAATATTTACAAGGACAAATATGCAATAAATATAAAAACAAACAAAGGACAAATACTTTTTCATGGCACTGTGATTCTCTATTCCAATTCACAATACAACTATAGTAATACAGGTGCACCAAGATACAAGTTTACAGTATGTTTCCTTTATTTCTGACCTATACCACTAAGTCCTCCGGATTCTGCATCAACAGTGTACACTGTCAGCAAGAGCAATGCTTTAGGGTCCAGCTTCTTTTCCTCCATTGTAGTCATGCGATATAGGAATTGTGGGCTTCTTGCTGGCGAATGGAGCTCTGGAAGAGCCAGTATATCTGGAATATCTATTCCTTCTTGAATGAAATGACCTGTTACCTGTGAATAAGAGATACATGGACATAATCTGTCAGACTTTATTTTATGCAGCACCTTACGTAAAGATTGCAATCACAAGACACTTCACAAAACAGACAAGAGTACAATAAATCCCTCAAACAACAACAACAACATTTATTTATATAGCACATTTTCATACAAACAGTAGCTCAAAGTGCTTTACATATTAAAGAATAGAAAAATGAAAGACACAATTATAAAACAAAATAAATCAACATTAACATCGAATAAGAGTAAGGTTCAATGGCCAGGGGGGACAGAAAAACAGAAAAACTCCAGACGGCTGGAGAAAAAAATAAAATCTGTATGGATTCCAGACCATGAGACCGCCCAGTCCCCTCTGGGCATTCTACCTAACATAAATGAAACAGTCCTCTTTGGATTTAGGATTCTCACGGAAGGGCTTGATGATGATGATGGTCACGTAGACTTCTTCCTTTTAATCCATCCATCATTGTTGGAGCATCAAACCGTAAATGCATACTATCACTTTTACACTCATGATTTCTTGTAAAAAATTTCATGACTAATTTTGCAGAAAGATCAATTATAAAATATACACGCTAAAAGGAATGAGAGATTTCAGTTTTTGATTTTTAATACATTTTTAAAACTTTTTAAAAAATTTTTTCACTTTGGCATTATGGGTTATTGAGGGTAGTCTGATGGTTAAAAATGACAAATGCATCCATTTATAATTAAATGTACAACAATAAATTGTGTAGAAAGTGAAAAGGTCTGAGTACTTTCTGAATCTACTTTATCTAGCGTATTGCATATACAAGACAAGAGATGGCAAAAAGTTAATAATAAAATTTATTTCAGTAGATTGCAAAAATTTGAAATTTTGCAGCTGCTGATATATTGCACAATGTTAAGAGTCATAAAAACTTTTTCACAGGTTTTTAGACAAATTTTCTAATTATTTCTAAAACAATTCTGTTGGGATACAATGTTCATAAAGACATGCACAAGGTAGAAATGTAGCAAAAGTTTTGAAAAGAATGAATAAGTCAGATTTTCTCCACTTGGGGCATACATAAGGGTACCTGTGATTTTACATGAAATGTAGTCATCTGAGAATGCTAAATATTAAGACATTCTTTCAAACAGAGGAAAAAATTAAAAACAATTGGAAGTCTTCTAGATGCAAATTCAGCTCCCCTGAGAACATCACAAACAAGCTTCGAACAATGTGAAATATTCAAATGCCTGATCATAGAAGACGTACTACTGCAGATTTAAAATTGTATAAGACAAATTAATTTCTGACAGAGGCACAGTGGTTAGCATGACTACCTCATGAACCAAGCACCCTTGGTTCATATCCTGTGTTATTCTCTCTGTGAAGTCATTGGCAATTCTACATTGACCCCATGTGAGGATGAGTGAGAAAAAAGAAAAAATCAGCATCCTGTCCAGTGCCATTTCCCGTTTTGAATGTAATGTTGCAAGATAGACTTCACTGCCTCAAGTGGCTTAAGGAAATGTTCTATTATGCTATGCTGCTTTCAGTGGTCTGTAATTTACCACTGCTCAAGATCAACACAAAGGCTGTCTCTTTAATTTATAAAATACCGTACAGTATGAGGGGGACCCGAAAATTACCAGAAATCAGTCAATAGCATGGCAGTAGAGTGTAGTTATCAACTATGCCGTTGGTTATTGGATGCCTACAGTCTTGTTAATCAGTTTACCAAATGGCACTGTATTGAGTTGACTGAAATGTGTATTTTTGATATTTATTCTACAATTGTGCAGGTGACCACAAGCTAAAAAAACCCCCCAAGTCATCAAACATCAAAACAATGATGATCATGTTTTTTGACTATTACTGACTTGTTATTAAAAAGTTTTTCCATGAACAGAATATTAATAAGCAACATTACGCTAAACTGCTGAGGAGTCTGTAGGTAAGTATCAAGAAATAAATGCATGGAGCAGTGGCACATGCAAAACCACATTATACAGTATACTCATCGCGTTACCACTCAAAACGTTTTTGACCAAAAATAATATGATTGTTGCTTCACATTTCCTGTATTAGTCAGATGTCACTCACTTTGATGTTTTTTACTCCCAAAATTAAAACTAGAACTGCAATGAAGATGATTTGTTACAGTGTTAGTAATCCGGGAAAAATCACAAGGAACTTCTACACACTGTAACAAAAGATGGGTACAGGAAATGTTTGCAGGAATGGAAGAAGTGCTGGGACAAGTGTCACAAGTATATTGCATCTCATGGGAAGTATTTTGATGGTGCCTAAATAGGAATTACTGTAAGATAATAATTTTTTTTTTTTTTTATTACAATTCAGGGCATTTTTGGGTCCCCTTTTATATGTTCACTAGAAAGTAAAACCAAGTATTTAAAACCTCAATGTTTTGTTAAGAGCAATTAACTTGATTTTTGAAACATATTCCTTGAAACATTGTGGAGTTACTAGTTCCAAGTTTGATTATCATTGCTTTATTATCCATCCGTCCATTTTCTAACACTTATCAGGATTCAGGTTGAGGAGGCACCATTCTAAGCAAATGTGTCCAAACATCTCTTTTCTCCACCACCTACTCTAAGTCCTCCTGAGAAAAACAAGGGAGTTCCCAGGACAGCTGAGAAATATAATCTCTTTAGCGTGTCCTGCGTCTACCACGAGGTCTCCTCCAGATTGGACATGCTCAAAACACCTCCCCAAGGAGGTGTTCAGGAGGCATCCTAAATAGATGCCCAAACCACTTCAACTGGCTCCTTTCAATGCAGAGAAGCAGTGGTTCTACTTTTGCTCCTCCTGAATGCCTATGCTCATCTCCCTATTTCTAAGGCTTAGCTCAGACAACCTGCGATCTTGTATCCATAATGTTGTTTATTGTTTTTTCAGTCAGTATTCAGAGCTTATTACCATAAGTGAGGGTAGGAACACAGATCAACCATTAAACTGAGAGTTTTTCCTTTGGGCTCAGCTGTCTCTTCACCATGACTGACTGTACAATGTTCACAGCTGCCCTGATCTGCCTGTTGATGTCCCATGCTCTGCTTTCATCATTTGTGAACAAGATTCCAAGATACTTAAACTCTCTATGAATCGGCACTTTATTATGGTGGAGAGGGTTATGTGTCACAATGATTCTAAGAGATACTATGTCAGGGAAATTGCCCCCCTTGGGTCTAGTCAGCAGGAGTCACATAGTTAGGCTCTTACCCATATGACTTGGCAGGGCACAGACCAAAGCAGCAAGATGGGTTCTTTCTCTAATGTGCTCTCAACCTCTAGGAGGAGACATAAGGGTCCTTGGGTGGAAGTCGAAGTGGCAGACTGATCTCTGGCTCCCAAAACTGACTCTAGGGACATTGTTTTATTAATATTTATATATTGTTATATTGAATTGTTTACAAAATGAACCACAATTTAAGCACTTTGATTTATCTCAAATATGCAAAGCACATGGGTAAAGACAATAAATACAAACCTCCCTCTGTCATGCAACACCCAAAGCAAGCCCCTTCCCCTACCAGTGTACATCTGGACATGCCTTCCGTATATAGTTGACAACAGCAGTTATCATGTAGACATCGGCAGCCATTTTTTCCCACTTGCTGGTACATTTAAACTGTCTCTTGACCTTCACCCTTGGCATTTCTTGTGGTCCTCGCTTTTTGCTTATTCGTGTTCATAGCCTTCCTGTTTCTGACTTGTTCTCTATATTTAAGTGGTTTGTCGACGACATGCATGCCTGCGTATTCTTTCATTTTTGTTAATCTGACGGCTTACTGGTCTTTTTCGACTTCGCCCACACCTCTACCTCTCCAGATGTCAGATGTCATTAATATAAATCCATGCTTTAATAACCTTGTCAGCAGTTCTTGCTGCATCAGGCACTTACTACTAGCCCTGCTCACAAAGGATGGCTAAGAATGAGTGTCAATGAGAAAGAGAAAATCTATTTTGGGCATGACTGACCATGCAGTTCATAAAACCTTGCAATGAGTTCTAAGCCACATCCAGAGATAGCATGAAATTCTAACTATTTTTAAGAAAAACATTTTCATGTCATTAGACTAAAATTCATTGACCACAAAGCACAACCCCCTCATTGCAGTTGTAACTTGATGAGGAAACCTGGCCTTCAAAATTAATTTATATCACATATATGTAATATGCTGTTTAAAGAAGAGGTTTCTAAATTGTGCCTAATCATGATAGCTCTTAATGTTTAACATGAAATATGTCTTTTTTATGACTCATCTCAAGAAAGCTTAGTTAAGACTTACCTTTATTATGGTGGCATTGTCTGGAATGTACTGCACTGCATCAATATACACATCTAAAGCACTAGGGAAAAAAAATTTAAAAACGTTATTTTGATTTTAGAATTTTCAGCATCGGGCTTGTTTACTTATCAAAAATAAAGCTAAATAATGCTGTAACTATTAGTTACAAAAAAGTGTTTCACATCTACTCAGTTGTGGATGCACAAATGGAATTATGCCTCACCCTCCTGGCTGTTTATTGGGAAGTTCCTCATTTGAGTTGTATACATTGACCTGAACATTAGGACCTGGATGCACTGGATCTGCAGATAGAGACACATAACTAATATATCTCATTTGTAATCTTAGTATCTTGTTTGTTTTTAAATTCACTTGTTAACCTCATGTTTACAGTTTAGTCTTAAAATTGTCTTCAAATTCTTAATCCATTTCAGGATTGCAGGCAAGCCAGAGCCTATCCTGGTATTCTTGGCTACAACCCAGGATGATATTCTAGACAGGATGCCAGCAGATTACTAGGCTCTTTAAATGCACACATACACACTCACCCAATTAGGACTACTCTCGTATGGCCAATAAAGGTAACCTGATTATATTTGGGATGTGACAGGAAAATCAGAGTATCTCTCAAGAACTAACTCGGACAAAGGGAGAAAACATTAAATATACAGTGACTGAATCAGGATTAAAACCCAGTGTGAAGACTGATGCACAATTACTAACAAAAAATGCTTAATTTATTCATGCCACATAAAAAAAATCATCAATGAAATAAATGACTAAAACTAACTGAAATATGGCTGCAGCCCAAATGGTTTAAAATCAAGGACACACCCAGTACTCAGGTTTGACATTTTATACAAAAACTCACCACTGCTTCACAGCCCACTAACAAGGTAAGCAAAAAAACTTACACCTTTTTAAACAGCAGTTTAAATAAATATAGAAGATTATACAATGCATAAAATCCATTTCTTCCATCTTTCATTATTTTAGAACTGAAGGGTACACTACTAGCTCTATTGTAAAAAAAAATGTAATTATGAACCAAAGGCATTAATTTAACTGACTGCATGATGCTGTAATAATGTTTACGCCAATTAACCCACAAACCAGTAATATGGTTTCAGTCCATCACAGATGTGTTGTCCAGCATGTAAGGGGCTGCTTAGAAGGAAGGAGATGGAAATTTTATAGAAACAGGAGAAATTCAGAAAAAAAGAAGGGCAGCAGAAAGGAAAAGAATGAAAAATCTGGTTAGAAAGCGCCTTGAAAAATAAGATGAATGTTATGGGGAAAATAGTCAGCCAAGAGAAGTCCTCCAAATCATCTGCTGGCACCAAAGGGCTTTCATGTGAAACACGTGGGAAGCACTGATTTAATATAGAACTGGGAAATAGTAAGGGTGTCTTGTGCTTTAATTGAGAGATGGGGTCAGAAATAAAGGGATACATAGGACTGCCAGCGGCAGGGGTGGAGCTGCAGGACTTTTGAACCAATGAAGTATAATAAATATGAGTTTAGCCGCTATGGAACCGATTTTTTTTGTGTACTTTTTGCATTTGTTTTTTTATGATTATTGATATTTTTCTTACCATTCTTATGGCAATTCCACACCCCTTTTTTGTACTATTTTTTAAAATGTTCACTGCCATTATGTGACTTTTCATTTATGGCCACATCAATGTTTTTGTTGATAACAATTGCCTTTGCTACTCATGTGATCTGCTGGTAACGGCACACTACACTCAATAATGAGGTAATGGACACTACAATTAGTGAAAGGAAAACTAAGAAGTAAATAATATTTTAAGGGGAGAGATAATGTATAGAACAGGCAGGGATCACTTATCAAACCAAGCACTAAATCCAGAAAAAATTAGTAAGAATACCCATTCCTTGGACTAATATCCTTTCCAAATTCCTATGGCAAAAAAAAAACTTGAAAGTAAAAAAAAAATCGTTCTTCAATCCAATACATAGATTTGCGCATTGCAAAACATCATCTTAAATTGGGATAACACAATGTCAAATGTTGCAATAATATCTGAATATGTGATTAGCGACAAATATCGTCGCTACCAACAACATAGCTGTAGACGCCTGAAACTACATCCAAGATAGTGCCCAGTCACGTTACCATATTAAATAAAATTATTCTAAATGCCAAAGAAAGCCCTTAGGATTAAAACAACTCACATAATGCAAAGATTAAAACATTAGAAATGAATCAAAAATCAAACCATCATATTGTCCTGCAATATAACTACAAAATGCAATTTCTGACTGAGACTATTATTATTTTTTAATCTTGTTTAATGAAGTAAAAAGAGATATAGTTTTATTTTATAAATTAGTAAATTTGAGCAACATTATCTTTGAATCCTCCAGCCTTAAGCAACCAACCCTCTAGGGCATTCATGTGAATTTCCCACAGGGAAGCTCCTCTTTCCAATATTTCCAATAGCCAATGAATGCAGCACAAGACCCAGAAAAGCTGCAGGAATTGTTCTTTTATCTTGTTTATTTTGGGCTTTTGTGTTCTTCTTTACATAAAAATCCACCTTCATAACTTACCTCTTTGTCTTGGACTTGATGATATCCCCTGAAGGAACCTTGAAATAAAATAATAATAATAATTCTATATACACAACATTTTAAAATGAGTTTTTCATGATTACTTAACATAACAGCTTAAGACTAGAAAACTAATAATTTACCAGAAAAAAGGCTTCACCTTATATTTTGTTACCTTATATTTGACTGGTTAAACCACGGGATATCAGCTGGTAGCCCTCCTTGTTGCAAGTGAACCCAGGATTTTCGAATGTCTTCTGTAAATAGATGGCTGGGTTGGTCCAAAAATACCTTGGATTGGATGGGAAAGAGTACACAAAAAAAGAACAACATGTGAACATTATTTTTAGCAATAGTCTACTAATTTGTTAAATTATTTACTTGAGTTAAACAAATGGTTGGCAATGAGCAAAAACACATGCTGTTTAACACAAGCTTGATGGGCCTTGATTATAAATGTCAATTTTAAATTCAGATATAAACATTAAATTCTGATCATTCACTCAAACAATTAATTACCCATCTGTCCATTTTCTCCATTCTTCTGGGAGCTGGAACCTACAACTGTAGCATCAAGCTGATGTAGGCAACCAGCTCTGGTTGGGATGTAACTCCATTGTAGTGTACATTCAGATGAAGCGCATAATAACCAGACAGGGTCAGTTTAGACTCACCAGTTAAAGTAAGACAGACATTGTTTGAATGTGGGACAAAACTCACATTAATGCAGGGAGAAAGTATGGACTTTACAGGAATTAAACCCAGACTTCCAAATTATGAGGCAGCAGAGCTGGTTATAATACATCCATCCAACCATTATCCAACCTGCTATATCCTAACTACAGGGTCACAGGGGTCTGCTGGAGCCAATCCCAGCCAACACAGTGCGCAAGTCAGGAAACAAACCCAGGGCAGGGCACCAGCCGACTGCAGGGTTATACTACAGTTAAATCTTAATTTTAAATAAGGCAAATTATACCCTGCATCCTTAAAAGATTTTTTTACAGAAAACGCCTGACTGGCCAATTATTTTAAAACTTACCATAGTTAATCAATCGAACTATCCATGAGCAGAGCATAATTTGAACCTGTGTGAAATGTGAACCTGTGTAAAACTGGTTTGGTCATATGACCACAGAACATACAATTACAGTGGGTAACACTGTTGGGAACAAATGACTCATTGTTATTCGTGGCATATTGTATGTACAGTCTGCATACTTGAATGAAGCATAAAAATGCACAATGGAAATTAAGTGAGAGGTGTGTCTATTTATTTTAATGATGTCAAATGGCAAAAGTTATTGAGGTGGAAGCAGTTAAAACAAAAAACAAAACAAAACAGAAAATCCAAACGGGGGAATGTTTAGCAATGGAAAGCCCAGGAGCTCTTTTGATGCTTTGTGACACGTCTTCTTTTTAAACACGACAGAGAGTCATGGGTTACAACTATAATCTTAAAAAAATTGTTTCATTTTAAAGAAAACTGTGTGACCAATATATAAAGTATGTTTAAGGTAGATTAATTGAAATGTTTTAATGTAACACGCAGTTATTCAGGTTATTTTTTACGACAAGAAGTGCTAGCAAATGTTGATGCAATAATGTTTACACTCATTTGAAATATTAAGTATAACCAATTTTAATTGTAAGGTTTTTCAGGAGAACACTATCACCTATTCAACCTAACCTAAAGTCCTACAGTGTAACAGAATTTACTTTGTCATTATTTACTTAACAATAAGCCAAAATGATATTATTATTATTATTATTATATTACTGTATATAAGAAAGTGAAGGTCTCAGTCACACGTGGTTCCCTAAATTGAGTGAAATCTCAAAATCTCAATAAGCAATGTAATTTTCACCTGTCTTAATGACTGATAGTCATACGTTGCCATCAGTGGATCCTTAAGCAGCATCAATATTGCAAGAGAGAAATCTTCCATCACTTGGCAGTTCCAGTCCTCCATGAAAAACTGGTCCCAAATCAACAACACAGCAGGCAGGTCAAGTGCACTGATAAAACCCTGCAATCAAAACATACATATATAAGTAAGGGCCAGCCTTTTTATCCATTATTACAAGTTAAAAGGACACCGATGGGCCAACAGTCTTTATAGGAAGGCAGGCCCTTATAGGTCATTCATAAAACTATGAGTGACCAAGGGCTTATCAATTCTTTACTCAAAGATCCCTGCTGCTCCTAACTTTCTTTGCAGGTAACCAGTTCATCCAAATCCATTTATTGCATTTTACCAAAATGTCTACTTAATGAAATTCCTTTTTGGAACTTTTAACATTTTCTGCATTTGATGAAATTTTAAATTCATTCATAGAGAGATCTACCCATTTCATTTAAATTTTGGGCTATGTTGTACTGGAGGCTATTCCAGCAGCACTAGGTACCAACCCTGGATGATAGGCAAATCCACTACACCCCCTGATACCTGGGTAAATTAAAATTGTTACTCAGTTGAAAAGTTCACAATAATAAAATATTTATAACATGCATATTTATAGTAGCTTGATAATAAAGCTACTATTAAGAGTTCTAAAGGAAACAAATAGAATGAACATTCCAAACAGAAAACATAAAGAATGTGCTTATGCAGGTATCAGTGGGAAATTGAAACAAGTTACCCAAACATATCATTGAAACATGCATATTCACATTAGATTTAGTGACAGCAATCAACCTAATCGCCATGATTTGCCATGATTTGGAGATGTAGTCACTGTGAAACCTTTGGTGGTGATTAATGGCCAGTTTCCCTTAAGGGACTATGCTTCTATGCTCTTTTGGCTTGAAGATTTACTCTATACAGTATACATAACATCAGACAGTATCTAACAGAATATGGAGACACTTATGTGGTCCTATGCTCCTTCTTGACTAGTCAGGTCTGCTGTTGAATGGAGTCTGGTGATGCCATATCTGCATGGTATCAAATCTCAGTCCATACTGTTTTCATGTGTAGCTCTTAGCTGGTGAAATTAGCTTCCTACCTCCATTCAGAATGTTGACTCCCTCTACAGTGGTGGCTGGTGAAAATAATTTGGGTGGGGGCTCAGTTTTTGGGGGGACAAACTGAAGCAATACTTACTTATTATATAGTACCTTTCAAATCTATCTATCTATAGCGCCTTTCACATATTTTATTATATAGTGCCCTTCATATCTTTCTGTCTATCTGTCTGGTCATTTCACATGCTCTCATGGTCCTCAATATATCGTCAATGCACATCTTGGCCTGTCCAGTACCAGACACATAGGAGAAATCCAGATAAAATGTATTATACCCTTTCCACCATGCTACCCAAACTGATGCGAGTTTTCCCATTTCAACTGTACTCTAAAACTTTAGTCAATGACATCCACAGTTCCCTTATTCTTCTATAACTTGCCCTATGGATGTGGAAAGGAACTAATGCACATGCAATCCAAATTCTATACTGCACATATCTTTAAATTGCCTAATCCACTGCCAACCTGCCCAGTTCCCCATTCTGTCAAAACCCACACCATAATTTCCACACTTCCACCTCTGTAATCTTCCAATAACGTGGACTTGTGTCTGACCTATAACACATGTATAGCATAAGTCCAATCCACATCTTATTCTGCCTCCGCTAACAGAGTTATCAGTCCTTGGCCATTTCCACCATATTCCATAAATCCACATCATACAGTCACTAGACCTCTGATTTTTCTCAAGTGTTGCATCCCAGTTTATCATTTACCACATCCACAGAGCCATACCCAACCTAATTTTATTCTTTACTGTTGCCAGTCTGTCCAGTCCTGTGCAAGTTTGCCAGGCTTACCTCACCTGGGCACAAATTCACATTGTAAGATCCAAAGACCCTCACATCTTAAAACATAACGCGCCCCACAACCTGTCTTGTATTACACCCTTAGGACAAGTCCATCCTATATCTTATTCTGCCTTTATGATCAGGATACCTATATTTCCTTAAACATACATTTTGCCCTCCTTTCCTTCAGGCCTGAAAATTACTTTCTTATTAAACTAAGTCATTTTACTAAGCTGGCCCAAAACATTTAGCCTCATACTATTGTCTAGAGCAGTGTTTCCAAACATTTATTTTTCTACAACATCACACTTTTTGTAAGAGAAGCTGGTAAAAAAGAAGCTCAGAGACCAATATTCACAGATACATCACTTAGTGAGGACTTTGGTGGGATCTCCAAGATGCTTCGCCTCTTGCCCTTCCCTTGTATGTCCACTATTCAACAGCCATGTGAGGCAGGATGGTGACATCACACCCAGGACAGATGGACTTTAGCAGTCAGGAGACACATCCAAAGTGCTCTAACATGGTGATCGTGAAGCTGCTTTTATGCCAGTTTCTCCAGGTAGACCTATCGTGTGTAAGCTTGTCCTCCATCACTTGCCTGCTTCTGAATTCCTAAGTGAGGTTGGTCCTGTCCAAGCTTCTTCAACTCCTTTTTTCCATCAAATGCATGATTTATGAAGTTCCACTTGATGAGGCCATCTTCCTAAAGCTGCGCTTACTCATTTATAGTTACGTTAATGGTGGGTGTGAACTTTGAACCAATGATGCGAACATGAAATAGTATGTCCAATCACATTAGATTAAAAAAACCTGAAACAATACTAATTTGTTGCAAATAAATGTAGGAGTGTCCAAGCCATAGAGAGCTCCGTCCCCAGAGAAATCTGAAAGCAAACAGTTAAAAGGCAGCCTCAGGTAACCCGCTTGCCAAAAGATCAAGGACTTACATACACTCTTATTTGGCCAGCATCCTTCACTCAGGAAATATAGGCATTTACACAGAAATTAAACAAATACAAGTCGGAAACAATTTTTAATGGATATTGACATATGCTAACACCAGGCACATTGTGCAAATAAACAAATTTATTTCATGATTATTTTGCATTGCCTATTTAATTTAAGGAGAGTTTTTAAAATACTTTGCAGCACCTACTGCCCTGCATTACAAACCCTCAATGTCCCTCAATGTATTTAAGAAGGATTTAAATATTTTCTTGTTTGGTGAATTTCTGTCTAACTGATATTATCTGAAATTGTTTTATTGTCTAGGAATTGTAAGTAGCTTGAAATTTGTTCTGAGATCTCCACTTGGAATTATCATTTTTATAACCTTCTCCTGTACCACTTTTTCCCAAACAGACCCTCAAACTGAGGTTTACTGGATTATATTTCCCTCTTTTGTAAGTCATTTTGGCTAAAAGTGTCTAATAAGCAAATAAATATAAATGTAACTGTAGAAATAAAACAGGAATAATAGGAGAAAACTTTGTGTTGGCAGTGCCCAAGCTGGAGTTTCAATCCACAATGCTGGAGTTGTAAAGTAGCAGCTCTGACTCACATGCCACCATCAAACTACCCTGCCAATCCACAATACACACTGTTTTCAGATAGGGCCAATTAAGAATTTTAAGTGAACCTACAGTAACCTTGGGAGGAGGGAGGAAAATCACAGTTCAAACAAAAAAATCCATGTAGATTGGGAGTGTGGGGGGATTCATATGTAAACGCCACACTGACAGTGACAAAGTAGTAGTCTACATGCACACTCTCTTCCAGATTCCGGATCAGCCAGCTGCTGCTCTTACGGTGCTGATATCAAAATGGACTAGCTATGGCGTTTTTTACCCGATCGCTTCAAGACATGCCCAGACTAATGGTAAACAATGAAAGTTGCATTATAACCTTGTGTAAAATGTCAGGACCTAAAAAGGAGAAGGGCTTCAAACTATATTATTTCAGGCTACATCTACAATTACGATGGTAACATCCATCCAACCATCCATTATCCAACCCACTATATCCTAACTACAGGGTCATGGGGGTCTGCTGGAGCTAATCCCAGCCAACACAGGGCACAAGACTGGTAAGATCCAGATGAATTAAAAACTCATGTATACTATGAACTTATATGGAAGAAATATGTGATTACATTAAGCTTCTTTAAAAATAACAGAATTTCAACAATTAGTCATTAAACTTTATTCAGGAGCAGGTGAACGAGTATGTAAGTTTAATACATAATAGCGTGAGTCTGCTGGACAGCATACCTTGTAAAAAAGCAAATGTTCTGTCTGAGCCAGCAAAACAGAGAAAGCCAAACTGCTGCTTCATTATAAGGGTCTCAGTTTGTTTCTTCAGCTGGAGAATCTCCTCTCTGAGAGACATGTTTCTATCAAGTGCTAGGTCAACAACTGCTGGATCCTCCTCTTCACCTGATGCGTTATTCTGCGTCAGTCGCTTTCTCCTCTCCTAAACCTCCGGAATGGTGAAATTGTTCCACTTAAACAATGCAGTAATCGCTCCCTTCTTCAACAGTCGCTACCTTGTCTCAGACCCTGGCTCACGAAAATCCTCTTTTTCAAAATGACAGCTACAAACTCGAGTATCAGGACTAAACATAAAGCTCTCTCTCTGGATAGCAACGATCCATTTGGAGCATCAGAGGGAAATACATGAAAACTAAGTACCTTGTTGTACTTACTGTAACTTTGACATAAAGATACACAACAATGTTCAGGTGCAGAGCTATCTGTATGCTGAAACTTAAATTTCTTTATCTGAAAAATTCTCACCACTAAGCAAAAATCACAACTGTGATATGGACAACAGAATTGACTCAGCAGGCTTAGATTTCACTGGAAGTATGTCAGCACTACTGTGTGCAAATAACCTCAACTGAATACTAACTGTAATGTCCCAGTGGGGAAATCTGATTTAGCAGGAATGTTTGTAAAGAGATAAATAATATATATGTAGAAAAAATTTGAAAATAAAGACACGCTTTATATAGAAAAGTACACTTTCTAATGAATAGACACATGTGTAAAATAAGAGTGACTAAGATGTTGCTTAACAGGACACATTGATTTTCAAAAAAAAGAATTAACAACATGAACATACAGGAAATTGAAATTAAAATATGTAGTTTCAATATCAATCAAATGGTATTTTACACAGCAGCCATCCAAAACACATAATGACAGGGTGCTCTATAAATCACACAAAAATGCAACCCAAACCACCAAAATGAGAACATTCACACAGAAAATAATCACAGTTATATGAAACAATGGCATAACATTCAGCTGTACTCAGGGACTAAGGTTAAGTGTTTTGAAGGCTGGAGCATTTAAAAAATTTGTAATCACTTGTTCAAAGAGTTAATTAAAATTTTGTTTGTTAAATATTTTTGTAACGGTGAGTCATATTGAAAAATAACAGTGATAATATGTTTTGAAATACCACTTAACAATACCAGTAGTAGAAAATGGTGCCCAAATAGGTTTGTGATGGTCGAAATAGCTTGATAGCAGAGGCTAGCTCAAGTGATGAGAAAACTGCATTGACTGATGTCCTATTGTTACTTGCTGGATGTCTATGGCTAATTGAACTGCAAATTTCTTAAACATAAAAGTTTTCAAAGAATCACCTAATGCAGATTTAAAATCTGTGTTAAAGTTGCAACCTAAAATTGTTTTGTACGTCTCACCATGATGAATATCAGATTATTATGGTGTTTTGCTGATAATTTATAATGTCAGAAAAATACTTAATTATTATGATCTTCAAATAAAGTAGTCATAAGGTTGTTTTTAGAGTAACGGAAATCCTGAGAAGGCATTTGTTCACTGTATGCATAACATGTCACCAAACCACAATTAGGGAGCTTGTTTCCTCCTTCATTCATTTCTAGATAAATGTGAAATGTGCAAGATGCTGCACAGCTGCAGGAACCACTTCTATAGATAGCATATCAATCAAGCAGTGCACACAACTCTGCAGGTGCTCCACTGTTTCACCATCAGGAGTAGATGTAGAAAAAGTAAAAGAGGAAAATATAAAAAGATATAAAAGCTAAAGTAAACTCATGGGAAATGTGAGGCCATAAACTAATCATTAACTCATGGTGCACAGAATATTTCTCTGATTTAAGATACTATGAAAATTTGGCAATACTTTTTCAATAAGAAGTTTTGTAATAGTAATTTTAAAACTTTGTACAGTGTGCTCATGATATCTCAATGAAAACAGCTTTTCCCAATATGTTTTCATTAACAATAAGTGTCAAATTTAAAAAAAAATGAGTCCATAAGCAGAGGTTTAATGTTTAGAGACTCAATAAAAAAAACTACTTGTGTGTAAGTCAGATCTATGCTAATATATTACCTCCTAGTATGACAGATTCATTGTGCAACTCAAAATGCAGACACATTAAGTTACTGTTATTCAAATCTCAGTGTTCAAGGCCAAACCACAGCCAGTTCTTTGTTTTATTGCTTTAAAATAATGGCCACCAGCCTGTACCACAGCATATGGTTGAATCTTCAAAAGGACAAGAAGACTTTGACTTGATTGTGAGCTCCTACAGTTTGTACGAGTAGTTGTTTGGCTTTCCTTTTGTCGATAGTGAGGTATCTTTATCTTAACATATTTAAAGGTTACTGTTTTCTTAGTTTCTAATATTGCCACAATTTTGAGCCATGCAATTCAATTACAAATGAATATATGTATGTTCATATTCCTTAGTGCTTTGTCTTTAATCTGAATTATATATGTAAATGTGTGCAATATAAATAAAACTGAACAGGAAAAAGATAACATGGTACAAGTATTGGCATGCTTTCTTCCTGTAGTTTATGAGCAGACTCTAGTCACTTAGTCCATGAAGCACATATGAAACTTTCCCAATTTCTGTTAATGACATTAGAAAGAAGGTCATGTCTATCTAACTGCAGCCTGACACATCACAGTGTTTTGTATCTCTGCTAACCCAACTAATTAAAGTGTATTCTCTCTCGCAGATGAATTTACATTTACATATATATGCAGTATATAGATACTCTATATGAGGCTAGGCATGATGAAGAGAAGAGTGTGGGTGATTATCTGTGCAGTTATATACCGTATTGTACTTTTTTGACAGAGTGTGACTTCCTTATAAATTTTTATTATGTACCTCCATAAAACTCTCATGGTCTAGGGCAAATTTTTCTTGTGTGATACAATGAATTAAATGTTAATCTCCAGATGTGCTTTCAAAGATATGTTGAAAGCAAAGATGTTAATTGTGTGAGGGTTCCTTGGCTTAATGTGGGGTTAGCTCCCATCTTCTTCTGCTTCAAAAGGCAACTGGACTGACTGACCAAAGAGCATGAAAAATTTACTGGGCCCTGAGAAACATATCATTGAAAAGGCTACTTTATTAAATAAATGGAAGCTATAGACCATTATTGTTAACACTTGACTGAAGCCAAGTGTAAAAGGTTAAGGCTTTACAGTGGGTAAGTGACCCCAGGTATATTGTGTAATTCTTATTCTAATCAAACAGATGTAATGTTGCTACATTGCAATCAGTAAAGAGAAGAGCAGGTGCTGCTGTGTAATCCTTGAGAATCTCAGGGTCTCTGTGCACTAATGGAAACCAATACAATAAGTATTCAAAACAGAAAACAAGGAATTTATTTACATAAAGAGTAGTGAATTATGTTTTTGAAACCAAAAACATCCTCATGTCTTCTTGCTTATTTCATTACAGAGTCAATGTCAACTGCTGCAGCTGCCTATGCTGTTAACATTGTTTGAAAGGCTGGGACCAACCTGGGACAGGATGGCAGCGCATCACATGCCATGCTCATGCACACACATGCACACCCCCACAACCACTCATAATCACTATTATGGAGTCAACAAGTAATCTCACCTGCACATCTCTGAGATGTGGGAGAATGTTGCATTATCTTTGGAAAACTCACAGGAACAGAAAGCAATGTAAGCTGTACTCTGACAATGATAAGACTAGACTATAAACTCAGTGGGTGCTGTGGCACAGCCAAACTAACCATTGTGTACCATGTCACACCATTTAAGAAATGTCTGAATAAAATCAGTTATTGTGTAAAAATACTGGCAAGATGCTTTGTTAATGATATATCTTATACAGTATATGCACTTAAATTGTTGGGGTCCACAGCTGTTATGTATCAGAAATCAACAATTAACAATGTCCGAGAAATGTATAGGTAATCAGAACTAATCAGGGTTTAAATCAACAGTTGAAAAGTAACAGAAAAACTCTATTCACAGTCAAAAGAAGGTGTGCTCGAGCATTATGATTGAATATCTTTGCACTCCAAGAGAGGGAGGGGCCCTCTTCTTAAAGTATGGCCAACAAAATGGCTATTGTCGTGCATGTGTTTATTTTAGAGTTTTACAGAACAAGATGGCATAATGTATTCATTTAAGTTACCTGCTAGTACAAATTTCTAACATACCATTTTGAGTCATTCAGTTGACTTGAACCCCTTAGACTAATCAAGGTGAAAAGGTATCCAGGTTTAAAATCTCTCTGCTCAATGAATTATTTGGAAAGGCTGAGCAGACAGTAGAAATTTGGGTGTTGAACAAGAAATTTAAAAAAAATATATAAAAAATGACAGTAGACAGCCTGAAAGATATGTATTAAATCTGACAAATTTAGGGGACTGAGCCTCTTTAGTATTGGAAGGAAATAAATTTGGCTTGATCAGTTTGATACCTCTAATAAAACAGTGAAGGACATAATTAAAGAAAATTGAATGGGATGTGCATTCAAGACAGAAAACAGGAAGCTCTTGTTAATGAAAAGAATTGTGGGAATCTGGGATAAAATAAAAAGACTTGTAGTGGAAACAAGGATAATGGCAAGTAAACATTAATTTAAGTCACTATGTTGGGTGGTTATATGTAAGCAGCTGGGGCTAGGCACACTGAAACAAGATCCATTGCTAGAGGATACCATTGATATAATTAATTAAACTGATGTACCTCACTCATCCACTTTCGAAGAAAAATAACAGGATTTGCCAGCAGCTCACTGTTGATAATGTGTTGTCTGTCCATCTTGGCTGGAACATCCAGCATTTCAAAAGCCTGTTCTCTTTCATGAGCAATAAGCTCAACTAAGAAGTCCTAACAAGAATGAAATACAATAGTTTATTCAACCATGTAAGATATGTAAACTTGACCAAAATTTAACCAGACATTATTCTGTAAGAAAAAAAGCCTTGGCTGAGACTGGAGATCCAGTTTTTTTTAAACTATCAAAAAGACAATGATAAGTGGCAAAAGGGCAGGCAATTAAAACTGTAATTACAGAACCTTTTAACTATAGATTTTTAATTCAAATAATTTTTCATTGGCAGTCAGTGTGGCACAGTGTTTAAGGATTTTGACCCTACAGCACAAGGTTGCTGGTCCAGTTCCAACTTCTAACAGGCTGTGTAACTCTGGCCAAGTCCCTTAATCAGCCTGTATTCCAACTGTAAAAAAATGCCTGTAGACAGTTGTAGTATATACAGTTTCTGTACTTGTAAAGTACTGGGTAAAGCTGCTTGCTTGTTTCAGGTTTTGCCTGAGGCATTGTGGCCTAATTGGTAAGTGATTTGATTTAAACTAACCTTCAATGCTACAGTTGTACAAAATGTTTGTACACAATTGTACTAAGAATGTGGACTTGTAAAGCAATAGAATTCACTAATGAAAGGTGTCTTCATAAAATCAAAGGAATCTGCTAAAATGAACTATCACAAATTAATATTCAACTTCCTGCATAAACCCCTCAGCTACACCAAAATAAGATAATCATATTACCAACACTTTTTAAATACAAAATGTTTCCAAAATTCCTTTTCAAATTATTAGTAGCTCAATAGTAATTAACATAAAGCCACAATTATTTTCTTCCTACACTCTACACAGACTGTAGCTTTTTAAAAGTCAGGTTGAAGATGCCAGGAACATATTAGAGATTGTCAGAATGTGTACACTGCATTGCAAAATATAAACAAAACATTATTTTGAGATTAGATACAAAAATTCTAAAATTTAAAAGTAACATTATACGGCATAACTGATCACAAAAAATAGTCTACAGTGTTACTATCTGTTAAAAGCATTTTATACAGTATTTCCTTTATTTACTTGAAGGGGCACTACTGGTAGCTGTTTTTTTATCAAACATGCCATGTTAGAAATTGCTGAACCTTTTTTTCTATGATCATCCAGCTATTTTAACCTATAAATTGTTTTGGGCAGTGTGCATGCATTTTAGGCTACTGTATGTTTTGTGAAATCAAGCAAAATTGTCTGTACAGTATATATCTTTATATGTAATTCACTCAGGGCACGCAAGACAGTGAGCGCAAGCAAGACAGAGCTCCGCCCACCAACTGTAAGAACATGGGATACGCTCGACAGAGCCCCGCCCACCAACTCTAACCCTTCTACCGCGTCATGGGATACTCACGACAGAGCCACGCACGCCAACTGTAACCGTCCTACCGAGTCCAGTGTCGCTCTTGAGGTACGCAACAACTCACCAAACACAGCCTCAGTCGATTTCGTCTGTGCAAAAGTCCACATGCACCTCTGAGCCACGTTGACTTTACACCGCACGCAAGACAGAGAGCCACGATCGCTAACTCACAGAGCCCCGCCCGCCAACTCTAAGTAAGGGCAAGCAAGACAGAGAGCCACGCCCGCCAACTCTAATACTATGGGATACGCATGCATTTAGTGTATAAATGGATATAAATAATTGCATGTAAACGATCTGCCAAAATCTGTTGTATGTAAACGATACTGTTTAAAACGTTATTGTTTTTTCATCAGAAAACCTGGTTTCCATGTCTACCTGTATTAGTTTAAATGGCACTTTTACCACTCGCAATAGGGCGGATGCGCTGACTTATCGTGTCGACTGGGCAACACAGTGAATGCGGCGTCTATCTATGTATGTCTACGTTTTCCATAGCCTGCTACAGGAAGGTACTCTCTCGACCCTTGACATTGGTTTCGCTCCTTGCTATTTTCATTATACTGCGACGGTGGTTTCCTAAGCCTTTGTTATAATGAATTCCTTTCTCATCGTTTTCCATTTCTATTCTTACACCGCCATATGCTACGGAGGGCTTCGGCTAGTATAATATAATATAATATAATATAATATAATATAATATAATATAATATAATATAGTGGCACTTTAAAGCTTGTTGCATTAGGTTTTCAGAAAGAAAGTGCATCTTTTTTTGAGCTTAGTGCTCAAAATTCTAAATCTGCATAATTAATTGCTATATGGGTTCAGGGCAGAACATTTGCCAAGTGATTAACATTGCTGTCTCAGAGATTGAGCACTCAGGTTTGAAAATGTTAAGTTCAGTGTTTTCATGTTTCTGAACTTTAAAGCCTGCTGCTTGGAAATTACAGATAAAGGTGTTTGTATGACAATGTCAAGTTTTGATGATAACGATATAATGAAAAATATGATAACACGTTATGGAATCTAATGAAGCTTGGCTGAGTCACAGAATATTGTACTATACAGCAATTTAAAAGGTGTGGTTCTAAAAAGCAGCATATTTTTTAAAGTAGTACTATCCCTAGGGATATAGCTAGAAATAAAATGGTATTCTATTGTGGAAAGAAAAACTATAGTTATTACTATTATACCTTAAATGATTCTGTAGAACAATTGCAAAGAGACAACATCTCATATCAGATTTCCATAATACAAGCACACACTTGTCTAGTTTGACTTCACTCTGCTATTACGGTATTTTGAAAATTTAAGCCTTTATTACCTTGGAGCTAGATTCAGTTTGTTTCATGGAACAGGACTGGAGGTGCACATATAAGTCTGAGTCCTCTTCCTGTACACGCTTCATGACTTTCTCAGCCAAGCCTAAGATTTTAGGCCAGGATGGAAACTTGTGAATTAGAAAATGCAAGTACATCGCCAGCTCATAGCAGTGTTCAGCTAAAAATGTAAAATAAATGCATTACATCATTGGTATATTAATCTTGAACCAGATTATTATGGTGTAATGTGTACCTCTCACGTATGTCTGCTTAAAAGCAATCTGCAGTGGAAATAGCCACAGGACAAGATAAGGCTCATACACGCCACTGTGCACATACAGGATATTCAATGCTTTGCTCGCTTCAGCAATCATCTGTTCATTGGTAGCAAAGGCTTGCATGCAGGGCATCCTTTCATATTTCTGTTAAGGAAAAAAGGAAATACAAAAAAGACTTAATAACAGTCAATCTTCAACAAAAATCCATTGAGCAAGCATTAACTGTAACTGTTATAACACTATATAAAAATGTCACTGTCCACACCCAGTAATCAGGGAATACTTAAAATGATTAATTACTCTGTTAACTTTGGACTTGGGCTCTTCTGCAATCTTAGTTTTAATTGATCTTAGTGCAGCATTTCACAAGGTGGACAACAGGGTTCTGTTAAAATGGCTTGAGGATGAAGTAAGCATTGAAGGCAGCGTATTAAAATGGTTCGAGATCCTACCTTAAAGGTAAATCTATGTCTGTTACCATAGATGGGAATTTCTCTCAGCCAGCTCCTCTCACACAAGGCATTCCATGAGGTTCTATTCTGGCGTGTCTTCTATTTTCCCTTTATCTGCTCCCCCTGAAGACCATCTTTCAAAAACATGATGTCACTTATTCATTCTTGGTGGCTCCAAAATCTGTACTAACCCCTACATTCTCTGCTGTTCTTTTTGCTGTCCCTACATCAAATTTAGTCCTGACATCACTTCATTGGTAAAAAAGCTGCTGAAATGCTTTGAGGGTATTAAATATTGGATGGCACAAAATTTCTTACAAGTAAACGAAAATAAAACAGAGGTCATTATTTTTGGACCTACCACATCTGCAGTTGAAATCGGCACTCAGTTAGGCTTCCTCGGCAGCAATGATTCATAATGATGTCAGAAACCTAAGTATCATCTTTAATTCGTCACTAAGTTTTGAAAAACAAATTTCCATGGTAGTAAAGTTGTATTTACCAACTGAGGTAAATTTCTAAACTAAAATCATTTGCTTCATAGAAGGACTTGGAATCAGTTATTCATGATTTTATTACATCTCGACTAGACTACTGTAATTCCTTATATGCGGACCTGCCCAAATCTACTTTGTCATGCCTTCAGCTGGTACAAAACGCAGCAGCTAGATTTTTAATTGGGTCTAGAAAAAAGGATCTCTCCCCCATTTTAGCCTCTCTCCACTGGCTACCGCTGAGGTGTTGCACTGATTTTAAAATCTTCTTGTTTGTTTTTAAAGCTTTGCATGGTCTCGCTACAAAATACATCTGCGACCTCCTTCATCCCTATGCGGCATAGAGAGCATTGAGGTCATCTGGACAACTTCTCCTTGTAGTTCCAAGATCTCATTTGAAGTCTAGGGGAGACAGAGCTTCTCAGTTTTTGCTCTTAAGCTTTGGAATGAGCTTCCTTTCCACATCAGGTCTTCATCCTCTATCAAGGTTTTTAAAAGTCAGCTTAAGACCTACTTCTTTTCTTCCATTTTTCACTGTGTATGATGGGATTGTGGGGGATGTTCTAATTGGTTGTTTTATTAATCCGCTTCTGTTAAATTGTTTGTATTGTGTTTATTTTACTGCTTCTTTGCACAGCACTTTGGCGCAAGGTACTCCTTACAATAAAGTAAACTGTTTTTTCAGCTTAATGAGTTGTCTTATAATTAAGAAAATGAACAGAAATCTGCAGGCCTTATAGCTCTTTAGCCTAGATAAATCTAGTTTACTGACCAGTGCAACTGCCATTTCTCTTCTGTTTGTTTGACATAATGCCATTAAACAGTATTATATATTGTACAGTATATATGTCATGGTGTTTTACTGTTGCTATTTCAACACTGCATTTTGTGATTTTATTGCATGCTGTTTTGTATTATATGTTAACTATTTATCATTAGTGTATAGACGCCAAACTGTAAGTTTACATGCTCTTTATAGGAATCAATCAAACGGAATATTACTTCAAAGAAATTAAACCTTTTGTTATTTCTTACCTTTACAAACATTTTCAGAACACTGTTTAATTTTCTTTTTTTAAATGTAAAAACTGAGATAAAATGCAATGAGGATGCAGTGGTAGCTCTGCTGCCTTGCAACAATGAAGCTGGGGTTCACAACCTGAGTCCTCCTAGCAGTTGTCCTAGTTTTCTCTCACAGTCCAGAAACATGTAGATTAGGTAGATTAACAATGTTACTGGTTATTGGTTTGTGCATATATTTGTCTGCGTGTTCACCCTGTAATGGAGTGGCACCCTGTCCAGGAAATTATTCCTGCCTTGTGCCCTGTGTTTGCTGGGAAAGGCTTGAGTCCTCCACAACTCTACTCAGGATAAACAGTTTAGAAAATTAATGGATGGATTGAATGCAGCAAATGTTAAAATTGAATGTTTCTTTTGTTTAAGTGTCTCATAACACTACTCAAAATACAATATAAAGATTATCTAAACAGAAGGTATAAACATCTGTAATAGGTATTGCAGAAAGATGCTCGGTAAAGTCTGAATTTACAGAGCAAGGGAACTGGCAAATGACACAAGACAAGGGCAGTCCCCAATAAGATTCAGACATTAGAAAAAGGGTAAGCTCTGAGCTGTGGTGATATTCATCATCATGCTAAGCCAAAAAATTAAAGGGGAGTGCTTATTGCAGAGGAAATTAATATATATTGTAACTGTATTTGTGACTGACATTCTTCTAAATTAAAGAGGCTATATACTGTATTTTACAAATACTTCTCCAATCCATAAAAAGCAAAGAAAAAACAGAAATTGGATATGTCATAGTGAAGATGAACAAGACAATAGGTACCACCGTTTTCAATAGAATTTTACCTGCCCTACACTGATTTCCATCCATCCATTATCCAACCCACTATATCCCAACTACATGTCACGGGGGTCCACTGGAGCCAATCTTACCCAACACAGAGCGCAAGGCAAGAAACAAACCCCAAGCAGGGCGCCAGCCCACCGCAGCCTACACTGATTTACACCTAGATTTTCTTAAATGTATTGTTCGAAGTGCATTTTGAATTCCACATGTTCATGAATGCTGGGTAGCTTGCTTCAAAGTGAGCAAAACTGAGGCAGTTTCCAGCAGAAAATGAAAGTAAGGCATATTTTAGTAACAGAAAAAGGGGATCTTATATTGTGTTGGTTATAATACTGTGTTTTTATGAACTGCATGAGTTTTTTTTCTCAATGTGTGAATAAGTTTTACCTTGTGATATGCATGTGCATATATATTAATACCTAAGTATATAAAAATGTAACAATGTAGAAATATGGCCTATTCTGTTTTATGCAGGCTTTTTAAAGAATGGGTCTCACCTCAACCACTGCATTTTCAATTAAGCCAGAAATAGGTGAGCGTGTAGCACTTCTCAGTTTTAATTCCCCAACTCTGCGTTCCACTGCTCGACCAAATTTTTCTCTGGATGCTTTTTCAAGATTCCTGTAATACAGAAATACTGAACATTAACATATTTATAGGTAATTGTATATAGACCTTTACTGGACTACCTCCATATAAATTCTGTGTTACTTGGAACAGATTTCAGTATATAGCAGAAACCACCTCTGGAAAAAGTACCAGTCCATTACAAGGCACACTCCCAAAAATTCACATTCTCTCACCTAAAATTTGAAGACTCATTAGATAATGATAATTATAACATGAATTACAACACAGAAATTGTGGTTGAAGATGTAAGTGCAAAGAGTATTTCTGCATCTAAAGAAATATTCACTGATGGGATTAGTCTTCTTACTGCAAGCTGTTAGGTTTATTTAATATTTCGTCTGCCTTCAGCAGTTTATCAAGCCAGATGGAGCTTCGAAGGGCAGTTGGCAACAGTTTTCCTTTCAGCCTCTCGCACACTGTGGTCATCAGCTCAGGATGAACAGCAAGGATGGTGGCTGCTGAGGCTCCCAGCACTTCCGACTCAGTACTGATAAGAGGAGGAGTCTTTTGGTCAGCAAGGTGGAGGCCTTCACCTGGAATTAAAGCATTATATTTTGAGCTATAAATTATAAGATTTAGGGTTAGATCAATATCCCTCATTTAATATGAAAAATAATCTTATTTGTTTCTCTTTTTTCTACCTTTCAATTTAAAGATACTAAAATTACAACTGGCTAAACCTAAGATCATATCAGAGAATAATGAAATGAAGCATAGTAGAGTGCTGTGGAGTATGGGTACTTCACATAATAACATCTGTACTGAATTTGTATGTTATCTTTTTGTTTAGGTGAGTTTCTTACTGGCCAAAGATACTATACTGTGCAAAAGCATGCCACCCATGAAAATTGTTTTAAAAATCTTCCCAGAAAATAAAACTAATCTACTAGCTGATCTCATGTGTTGCTCCACACATTTTTCCCCCGTGCCTTTGTCCTGGGTGCCTTTCTCATGCCAGTGGCCTAAAAACTAGCACAGTACTGTGTGCTGTCAGGATGATGGCAATTAGAAAAATTGCTTCAGTGTCTGTCTAGAGACTGTTATGCTGTTCTGGATCAATTCCAGCCTCGTACTCAAAGCTGCCAATTTAGATTTCTAGTCACAAAAACCACTGTGTTTCATAGATTTTAGTACACACCTACAAGCTATGAAGTACACATATCATGTTATCAATTTTGGTAAGAATACATATCATATTTGAAACATACTTTTGTTTTTGCAGCATCCTGAGTTTAAATTCCATGTTTGGTCATTGTCTACGTGTATTTTTCACATTCGCTCAGTGCCCATGCAGATTTTTCTCCAGGTACTCTGGATTTCCTCCCATATTCACAGTGAAGTTTATTATGTTGCCTGGTTGCCTAAACAGACCCCAAGTGAGTGTGGGAAAGTATATGAGTTGGTCCTGTGATGGAGTGGAGCTCATTCAGTCCCGATTCCTGTTGCATGCTACTGGAATAAACACTTGCTCCTCCTGAAGCCAAACAGGATTGGATAAGGTCTGAGAGTATTATGTTATGTTATGTTATGTTACAATGCAGGTCATAAGCATACTTTCCTTAGGGGATGGTTTATATCACCAGATGTTTTAGAAGAAAAAAAAATAGTTAATAGGGGGAGAGTGGGCACACGCATAATTGTGTATTGTAATCATGGATCCTCTTCTAGTTTCTTCTTTCACCTTTGCTGATCCTCAAAATCTAAAGAAGGGAGATCCAACTTCCCCTACCCACTTGATGAGTCAAGGTAAAAAAAAAAAATGAAACTCTTCAGCTCTGCCCATATTGTCCCAGGTGTGAGGCTGTGATAGTACAATAGAAGCCCAACTACAGTACCCTATACATTTTGTTTGTTTTATATAAACCTCTTTGTAGAGAATATATGGCTTCCACAGAACCAAAAATCCAGATGTGGTAGGACAGAAGCATTTAAGACAACATACCTCTTGGTTTTAACTGATAAGCAGATCCCCGTCTTGTTGTCAAATGAAGGTCTTTACTATCCACTGAATTTTCTCGCCTTCTTGGTGAAAAGATCTGAGCCTGAGCATACCATTCTGATTCCATATCCTTTAGGCATTACAAAGGAAATAAAGAAGAATGCAGTATTTTATTTTTACATTTTTTTTAAATAAAACAATCATCATCACTAATTTTAAAGGGTATTTTCTGGGTTTTCCCAGATTAGCCAGATGCCTCCAAATGTTTTTACTCCACTCTCTGTCGTCCTGGATATCCTTTGCAATGAGGATTATGTCCTCCATCCTCACCTTGATGCACTTCATTGCCCAAGCATCCTCTCTGATTCACTCCACATGTTCAGAACAACTTAATCTGTTTCTCTTCATGTACCACACCTATCACCTTCACACCAATTATTTCTCTTAACTTGACATTCATCTTCCATTCACTCAGCGAAACATTACACAATCACCCGATCATTATCATCTCCATTTTTCCAACTTTGCTTCATTTTTTGCCTTCACTGGCAACATCTCACTCTCATAAGAGTACACAAATCTTCACATGGCTTTCGTAAACTTTACACTTCAATTGTAGGGAGACTCTGTATGAAGAGCTGAGACTCTAATGTATTCATTTCTAATCCTATCCATCCTCGTCATAACCTCCCTACTTAGTAGAACCTCCCTACTTTCCCTAAAACAATTCCATTACCTTTATTTAAATATAAACTTTCTACATTAGCATTCTGTACTCCTTTCAGTCACTTTCTACTTTGTATTAAAAAAAGTTACACTCACTACCGGTTGACTACCCTTTGGACCAAAAATATATTTTATGCACCCATGCATTAAATTGAGTTTTTATCAACACCTCTACTGCACATGGTCTCCTTTGTTGTTGAGTGAAACTAGCTCCATAAAAATCCTAGACCAATGATACCTAATCAGATTACTACTCAGAGGGATCCAAATCAGAGCTATGGTATCTGAGATAATGCAAAGTAAACATAAAGTATATTATTTCTGAACCCAGCAAAATTATTAAAACAGGAATCTTAATAAGTGGACTCCATGAGACCTCTCCAGCATTCCTAGTGTTCTGCAGAGGATCAGGTCTCCAAAGCTGGTAAGAAGTGAAACTACAAAATAACTTTATAAAATAAATGTGAAAGTAGGATTGACAAAATCATTAAGGCGGGGTGGCTTTTTCAACAACTCAGGTTGCTTGTTTTTTGGGCATACCAGGTATATCACTAATTAAAAATTCTCATTTTGTACAGTTGCATTGTTTTAATTATTGATAAGGAACATTGCAGTGGAGGGTGGGTCTGAAAATGTTTGCTTGATTGTAAGTGGTTCTCAAGCTTTAAAACTCACTATATGCAAAAAATAAATAAATAAATAAACAACGCAACCAATTCCCATACCTCCATCTGTGGCCTACACATCTTATAAACACTGCACATGACCACTGTACTCAAATGTAAAAACGGCCGCATTACAGTTCAGACACTAGTCTGTCTTTTAAAACATACGTTACAAAACTATCTAAGTCCTTTTTTTTCAGCTTAAAAATATTGGAAATTTAAGAATTTCTTAAATGGAAGATATTGAGAAATTAACTGATGCATTTATTTCTAGGACTGACTACTGCAATGTGTTATTTTCTTGATGCATAACTCTGGTGTTCAGGTCCTTACATTGATCCCCACTTAAGCTTACAGCTGATTTGAAAAAATCCTCTTTCTTGAATATAAAGCCTTAAATCACCAAGGCCCTGTTTACATATCTGAACTCATCATTACTTACAAACCAGAGTGTGCATTAAGATTTCAAGATGACAGCCTACTTATGATTCCATGTGGGAGGTCTAGCTTTTATCTTCAGGGCCTCAAAACTGCCTGCTAATATAAGAGATGCCCTTCAGTCACAGCTTTTAAATCGAGATTGAAGACTCACTACTTTAGTCTAGCATACCCAGATTAGAGATGCTGATTATCTTGCACTTTGCATCTCTGTTTGTTAATAATTTATATAAAAATATAAGTTATACAATAATTCTGTACTAACTCTGCTGTGTTCTGTTTTCCTGCTGTGACACGTGGTGCCACCACTCTACTTGAAGCTGTTTTCTCACCTATAGAAATACATCTGAGATACCAGGAACCTTGAAATCAATGGACAGAAAGATTCTGTCATCCTATTAGACCACCAAACACTTTCAGGGGGGTGGAGGGTCAGGTGGTCTAGGTCTCCAGGACACCGTATCTGATTTTGTCCTCTGTAACTGACTATGGTCCCTCCAGAGGATTATTTTCTCGTGGGATGCTGCTGACTTGAGCTTTTGTTTTCCTCTCCTCTGTTATCAACTAACTCAAAAGTTAATTGACGGACAGATATATTTATTTTCATCAGTTAGGAATTGCTTTGTACAACTGTGTGTTTAAACAAATCTATGCCTTTATCTGTGTGCATTCTGTAGTTATTAATTTGTGAAGTTTTAAGGTGCATTTCACCTGTATACTTGTCACAGCACCATAAACCCACACTCAGTGAAAAATGCTATACAAAAATAAACTGAATGAGGAGCAAAGCAGGACAGCTTTCTATGGTATTCCAAACTTCTGCACTAGTTATACACTCCAGCCAACCCAGCCTACAAAACTGGGAAATGTTTCTTTACAACAACAACATTTATTTATATAGCACATTTTCATACAAAAAAAAATGTAGCTCAAAGTGATTGTAGCTTCTAAGTGGAGTGTGCCTTAGAAGAAATTATTTTGTTCTGTTGCATTCATGTATAGCATTTGAAATCTTAAAATGATTAAAGTTTAATCTGAAACATTATGAAAAGAATGACAGATGTAGATATTTTTCCAATAACAAAAACTGAAATTATGTATTTGCACAACAAAAGAAAAATGCCTTTTCGGGTTAATTTGAAATTGTTGACACATGTTGCTTGTGTTGTCAATTGGGTTAATTTAACATTATACCCACTATTTAAGTGAAAGTAGCTTCTATAGACATCTTCATTGCATACCTGCAGATACTGCAATACAACTAATAGACATTTAGAATCCAGTTGAAGTATATCAGTTCATTTAAAATTAGGACATTTCGTCTGTCTTTCTGTCTCACTTTACCTATGTGAAGCCATTAAAATCTTTACCTTTTCGTCATTTTCATAGCTATCCCCCTTCTGAAAGCAGGCCCATTCATTAGCGTGCCAGTCTCATTTATGCTCAAAGAAGTACCAGCAACTAATGGTTGTAACAACTTTTAGAGTCTTTATACACTCATATTTTAGTTTTGTACATATTTTGTAATTTTCTTTTTATCATTGTTTATCATTTCTGGTCACATGATATGTGAGGGTAGGCGGGGTCACAAGACAAATTATGCTGTCGCTCCATGCTTATATAAGAAGTTAGGACTCTGCATGTGTACAACAAATTGATCTTGGGTACTGTATTTGACTTTGGTATTCTTGATACTTGTTAATTGTTTATAGTTTTGACCACTGGCCACTTGATAACTGTTTGCCTTACCCCACTGGTAGTGCCTTTATTTTCTGGCCCACATAGTTGAAATATGCATGTCACTATAATCTAGTGTCAACTGCTCACAACAAATAGTGATGTTTTAGGTTGGAATCAGTGTGGAGAAAAAATCATGGCTGGAAACAAGAACATATGTGAAAAACAGTAATGGTGCATTTGCAGCATTAACAATATATTTTTTATGTCATGTAATTTTTATAACCAACTTAATCGTGACCAGAGTTGTAGGGGGGTGGGGGCTGGAGCCTATCCCAGGTAGCATAGTGCACAAGGCAGGAACAAACCCCATACAGAATTCACAGGATGAACATACACTCACACCCCAAACACACACTAGGGCCAATTCACCTAACCTTATTTCTAAAACTATTTAATGGTACCTTGATAAAAAAGAAACTCTTGAATGCTAATGTAAGTCAGTAGCCGGATTGCTGAAAGGTTAAATCAGGAAGCAAGGACATGGCCATGAAAGCAGCATGAAGGTTTTAACTGGTAAATAGAGACAGACATGTGAGGCATCTGAGGGTTAAAACACTAAAGAACACAGACTAGATTAATACTGAAAAAGAGAGCAGTATGCAAAGCCTCAGAAAACTTGAGACTCAAAGGTGTCAACTACCTCAGCACTGAAGACAAGCTAAAAGGCTGTTTAAAAGCACAGCACCCCATGCATCATGTAACTGCATGCTAATTGCTGTAACCAGGCAACTTAAAAAGAGATGAGTTGAGTAATAATACGTGAGGGAGGTAAACAAAAGTATTCAGCCAAAAATGGCTGTAGCATAAGGTATGGAAACTGGTGTTAGCAGCACCCTAGAAATGTAACTCTAAAATAATCTGCAGTAACACTCTTATTTTCTTAACTATTCATGCCGTTAGGTAAAGATTAGCCTTTTCCATGTTTCTTACAGAACAAAAAGCTCACTGAAACTGTACAGAGTAAAATCCCTTTCCTGATTACACATCTGGATCTGGGTTTTATTATAACTAATTTTAAACAACACCGGCAGATAACTCATAAGTTTATTTTTAAACTCAGCTCCCTCTTTTTTTACCAAACATGTCCTCTGGGATTATTTCATTTGACTGATTAACTACAGGGGTTTTTTGTAATATTTTGAGGCCATGTCTGTTGATCCAGCTTTAGACTGCTCATTGAATCACTAAATCAGTGTCATTTGAGCCATGCAGAATTAAGCCACTAATGCACATGTCAGCATTCAAATGCACATGAACTATAGCACAGCGGCATTAAGTCCTTGTGATCTGAAAAAATCACCTCAGACAGAGTTACTTAAATAAGTGGCAAGCAAGTAATGTGATTAATATTGTTTTACCTACAAATACCATAAAATAACATACCATTCTCAAATCTGCTTAATCCACTTCATGTTCGTACTGGTCAGAGGTCAGCCTGGCAGCACTAAGCACAAGGCAGGAGCCAAAACCTGATGGAGCAGAAGTCCATCACATAGCCCACTCACAAGCATACCTACACTCATATTGGGGACAACGTGAAACTGTCAAATTAACCAGAATATCTTTGGGAATGTTCGAGTGAAACTGGAGTATGCAAAGAAAACCTTTGAAACAATGGGCAGAATTTACACAACATTCTCAAACCTGCTTAGTTCAATTCTGGGTCAGAGTCTATCCTAGCAACAATGGACACAATGCAGGAGACAGCCCTGAAAAGGGCACCAGTCCATCACAGGGCCTTCTCATGCACTAATTCAAACAGGAACCACTTTAGTATCACCGGTTAACCTCAGTTGCATTCTTTGTAGCTGTGGGAGGAAAAAGAGGGTATCCAGAAAAAATCCATAGAGACATGAGAAGAAGTTGCAGACTCTACACAGATGACAATTAGAAACAAAATTTAATTCCAGGAAGCTTCTCCTGTGAGCCAGTGCCTCTGCCTAATATGTCACTATTTTAACCCCTATAATTATCAAACTTTCTATGGTTATTCATTATTTCAGTTGTTTTTTGCATCAATTTCTAAACATCTGGATCACACTGGAAAAGAATACCGCTATAATGAATACCTGACAGCTAAACTTTGGAATTCAAGATTCTATAAAAACTCATCAAAATTAAGTTGCATTTATAAAAGTGATATCAGGAATATTTTAACAGTTGACACCCACTCATACAGGGTAAATATAGCTTCTAGTCAAGTTAACAACATGTCATTGAACTACTTGTAGAAAACCGTAGGGAAATACCCGCCTTTTAAGGCGACCGACTTTTAAGTTGACCACTTCTTAAGGCAATTCAATATGTAGATCAATTTGATATTTTATACAAACTCATTAATTTGGTTATATTGCATTTGAGCGGTATTACTTTAATACTCGTAGTTTCTGTTATTTTTGTGATTAAATTTAAACTTTTTTTCTATATTGAGGTCGCCCTTTTGAACCCCCCTGATGTTTACTACGCGGTGAGGCATTTGTACTCCATCAGCATTAATTATTTCCAGAGACACAATTTTGTCTATTTTTCCAGCGCAACACGCACAAAAGCAAGGGAATGATGGGAGCACCAGAACTCTGCTAACATCATGTCGCTTCATACCGCAAGCTGCAAGTAGTAGGTCTGTGATAAGCGGAATACCGCTACGCTTTCCAGTCACAGGATGGAAGGACAATTCCGAATGCTTTTATATAGTAAGAAAGAAGAAGAAGATATCGTACAGTCTGGAGTAGAAAATCATCTTTTACCTGGAAAAACGAAACTACAAATCCCATCGTGCATTGCAAAATGGACAAGGTGTGTGTGAAACTCCGCGCCTGCGTAGCACTAATGGGATGGAAGGACAATCCCGACCGCTTTTATATAGAAGGATAGGGGTATCTCAGATACTAACGCTGTGCATTCTTCACCAGGAGACCTCAATCCTGTTCCAAACAGTTTTTTTTTTACATAAAACAGTTATTGCTGCTAATACAACATATTATTTGGGCTTACGTTTAGTTAATTCTCTTGTGTGATGGTGCACTCCCGCATGCCAACCTTACCAACAACAGAATGCCAAAGTAGATAAACTGTATCATATCGATGTATCATATATTAACTGTATCAATAATGTTTAGGAGATAATATATTTGGGATTAAACAAACAAAAAAAACAAACAAAGCAATAATACATAAGAACAACAGTGCACAAGGATGAGATGAAATCTCCCCATTCACCTTATCTCTCTTTTCCTTTCTGTTATGTAACACTGGCTGTACTATTTCATTACCAGAAGAAGATCTTTTCCAGCTCATCTACTGACACTAAGCTTTTTGCTGTTCTAGCAAGAACTGGCTTTATACTCCAATCCAAAGAGCCACTTCAAGGGTCAGGAATGCCACTAGCAAAACTTGTGACCTTCTCCTCAGGACCCCCTTTGGCAGCCTCAGTCTGCCTGCATCAGTTCTGTGATAGCCAACACAGGTTATGACGCCATCACTAGGTCTGTGGGTAATACTTCTGGGTTCCTTTTGATTTCCCTATAACATTCTTAACATTCTAGTGGCTCCTAGAAATGAACTTCCAGAGCAGTTAGGAGGTATGGCTTCCTCAGATTGATGTCTCTCTATATTATATTGCATTTTGATTAGGTGGAGCAACCCTTTAGCAGGTACCTGAATAAAGCTTCCTCTGACAGATGCTGACCCGCATGATCCCCATTTTGGATCCTACCCTGAATTCTATGAACTTTCATTTTGTGCCCCCAATACCCCAGAAACAGCCACACTAGGAGCTGGACTGGTCACATTTATTAATAGCTTCTTTAACTCTTAAGTAGTGGCATTCCCTGGTTTAAATTGTAATTTTTGTTTCCATTAACAATGCCTATTTAGCAATGACATTCAAATGACTAGGGATGCAAGTTGACCTGATCCCATGTATTGCCATGTGTGGTTCATCATGTGGTTTATATTTTAATAAAGTATAATATATACTGTATAAATGTGATAAAATATATAAAATGTGAAAGAGAAAAGGAATTAAGAATTATGAATCTTCTACCATCTAGAAAACAGTTCAATGATGTTCTCAGAAAAGGAAACCCTGCAATACTAAGAGATGTCTGACAAGGCAGGATGTGAGCAATAATAAGCCTAACAAGTATTAATAACAGAAAGAATTGATTGGCTGGAAGAAAACCTGAAATCATGAACAAGACTGAGGATCACTGTCATAGGCATACGAGCATTATAACTGTTAAGACATCCAGGGTGCTCATGAACATTAGGCTTTAGCTGGCAGTACTAACACCTCTAATTAATCAGCTGATACTGTGCTAGTCTAAGTCTAATAATAGCCCACTGCTAGACAAACCATTCTGTGCTTCAGTATTACGTCATCATTATTAGGATGAGGATTCATGATGGGTCTTATCATAGCTTCTATGTCGGATCTCTTAAGATGTTTACACAATTTCAGGGATTATCAATAAAGCTAAAGGCTTACTTCACTGACATGTTGCTCTGCCTCTTCTTTGGTTAGCAAATGCATAAGCTGTGTAGCCACTAAATTGTAGGTGTCACGGACAAAATCCTCCATTTCCTTAGAAGATCCTGAATAGTCACCATCTGCAAGATACAATAACATAATTATTTTGTCTTATTCTACTACAGGCTATCAATAGATATTGCACAGCTATCAGTGCATGCTGCATCTGGTAAAAATAATCCACGTAGTTCTAAATTATATTGAAAGTATTTTAATTAAATAATTATTTTAAATAACAAGTACAGATGCAACAAAAACAATAGTTACATTAGTTTCAGCTATTTCCATTTGAAGAGGAAGGAGATTGATTTCTGATGGAAAACTACATCCTTAAGAGATTGATTAGGACAAAATAAACTGCTAATCTGAGTTGTCCAAGCCAATGTGGAATTGCCTTTGAAAACATTGGAAGCGACAAGTTGGCAGCCTGCTGCTTTAATTACCAGTAATACAATATCTCCACTTTAAATTGTAATTTGCTGCATGCCATATTCTGCATTTGCACTACGAGTGATCTTAAAAACTGTGAGCGTATAGAAGAAAATTCCATTACTATGGAAGAGACAGATGATATTACCAGTAGCCTTGGGGTCTATCCTGCTGGAGCAGGAGGAATTAAATTGCCCTTAAAATTTTATTTAATTTACTAGTTTAATAAGATAATCTAAATAAGCCCAGCTGGAGTAGGCCAATGCACATCATGAAGAAATTTGACACAGCTTTGTTTCATTGACTATTTTCTTGAACTCAGTTAAACAAATTAATATGTTGTGCTTGTCACATTAACAGAAAAGAGAATAAGACAAAGTCACTCTGTGCTAATAGTAACCCACATAATTTGGTACATAATCAAAGTGACTAGGTGACCTGTATTTACTCTACAAACACTTTTTTTCCAACTTATATTGATTGCTACATTATTCTCTTGTTTCACACCTCCATCACTATTAAGGTGTGGTCCTCATCATCACCAGTTTAATGGTCAGTTTCTGAGTTTACCCAAGGTAGCTCTTTGCCCCCTAAATGTTTTTCCTCCACTCTTTCTGGTTCTTGGCACCCTCTGGGATGAGGCCCATTCTTTTCAAACCACCTGACAACATCCCCCAAAGTTACTTGCTCTTCTTGTTCATCCATCCCCTCCAACTTTATCTTTATGACTTCATCTAATCATCCTTTCTGTCTTTCGCTTTATATGCCCAAACCATCTTAGTCTGTTTCTCCTCGGCACAATACCTATTACCTCACAATCAAGACATTCTCTTAACTCAGCATTCATCATCTCATCATTCTTATCTCTGTGTAATTTCCAGTCTTCCTTCACGTTTCACCTTTGTCAGCCACATCTCACTCCCATAGAATATACTACTACACACACAGCTTTCGTAAACTTTTCCTTTAAATATCAGATAGACTTCCTTATATGTCAGAATGAGTGACAACTCCCTGTATTTCTTCCATTAACCTCTTACCCTGGCTATCACTATAGTGCCGGGACCTCCATTTGCACTTAGTATATCACCTAATTGTCAGAACTTCCCTATTTTCTCTAAATCAACTCCATTGCTGATATCATAATGTCAGCTTTCAACATCAGTATTCTGCACTCCTCTATCCTCTCACACACTTTCTACAAATAAAGGCTGCACTTTCTGGCCTTCCACTACCCTTCACACCACTACATCTTTTATGCACCCACTTTGTCAAATTGTGCATCAAATTGAGTTTTTCCCAGTCTTCAGTAATCCTCCCTTCACGCACAATCATATTGTGCAGATCTGTCATAAATTCAACTCTAGGACCGTCTGCTGCCTTCAACATTTCCAACAACAATCCACTTGGGAATTTTCAGTAATATAGGGGAAAATTGTAATAATAATTATTTGTTCACTCCATGGACCATAAATACCAACATTAGATACACATCTGTCTTGTATTCTATTTACTCCATATGGCAAAGCACTTCTTTGTCAGTGTCTTGTGTTAGTTTACCTTCAAAACATTTCAGCTGTTTGTGTGTGTGCGGTTTTTTTTTGTTTTTTACTTTAGAAACACTACCTATAGCTTCTTCTTTTTATATAGCACCCACCTCAGTGAATGTTATCAGAAGACACCATATAAAGGAGAAAAGTTAAAACATCCAAGTAATGAGATGAAATACCTCAATTCTGTCAGTTTGGTGAATGTGCATAATTTGGTCCTTGTGTTGTGTCAGCAGAAGTTTTGAATATATGGTAAATAACTTAACAGGTGATTGTTAAAGTAAACAAATTAAGATGATATCCTTCAATTAGTTTCTTCAATGAGCCTTTTCTCTTACATTGTGACTGGAAAACTGAACCTATTTTGGAAGCACTGGGTGCAAGACAGGAAGTATTGCTGGACACATAGATGGACAGACCAATCCACTTGATAGTCATCAACTAATTAACTTGGCATAAATGTCTTTGGGATGTGAAGAAAACAATCAAACCCAGAAAACCTTCCATTGTCGGGCAACCGGTGCACCCTGGAATTTTCTTGGGGCGCCGCGAAAACTTTTCTAAAATATTTAAAATTGCTAGTGTTTTTGAACTTTTGGTTGATTAAAAAGATAATGTTTTAAAAAAAAGATTTTATGTTGGAAAAACAGACAACGGAACACTTACGGAAATTAAGTCTAAGAAACGCGAGAGACTTCAAATGATCGACAAGGAAATGCGCGTCTGTCTTTCGAAAATTGATCCTTGCATCAATCTCATATGTGCTGAAAAACAATCTCACCGTTCACTTTAATTAAATTTAAGATTTATCCTTTGATTCCTTTATTAATAAAATGTCTTTCAAACTTGTAAAATTAACTGTTTTTATTGGCGATTGTCCATAGATTGTGTCGTCATGACTTTATTTATGGGCAGTCCCTCAGGTGGGCCGTGAAATAAAATTTTTGGATTTAGTGCGCTGCAACCCGAAAACGGTTGCCTTTCACTGCCTTAGAAGGACATGCAGATATGGTGCTGAGAACTGAACTAAACCCAGATTTCAAAATGAAGTCAATTACTATAAAAACAATGGCATCTCAGGCCTGCAACATGCTCCTATATGTATAACAAACAGACTTGAAAACACCATCAGAGGCTAAAAGTGGGGGATGCAGGCATGTAAAGCTATTGATTAGTTTTAAAGAAAGAAATCAGATTAGCAAAACAGGCAAGGTAGGAATTCTTTTCAGTTTTCCTTTGGCCTTCTTTGCCCAATGCCTCTAAATGAAGTACCATTAGAATCTAGTTTCTTTTCATTTACCCAATATTGCCACCTACTGTAAATCCCAAAGTGGAGTACACAGCTGTTTTGGCACACAAGCCACTCTTACCTATTCTTATTTGGCAATGCACCTCAGCAGCTGCTTTCTCCAAAAGCTTCTCCAAAAGCGCATGGGTCGCACCTTCTAGTGACCGTCTCTCAGTATCACTCAACTTGGAATAAGACTGTAAGCAGATGAGTAATAATTAGAAAGTAAGACTGAGACAACCCTGCTCAAAGAATTCCATCTCATTTACTGACACAACTCCTTCTTTATTTTTGACCCGGCATAGCTTTCGAAACCCAAAACACTGGCTCAGCAAGGCAGCACTATTAACCACTGTGTCATCCTGTAATTCATTATGTATGCTATATATTTTTTTTTATCTTGCCACTATCAATTGCATGCTTCACAAAGTACCTTCTTAAGCCATGTTGTATGAATGGTGCAGTATAATATAAAGATAAACTAACTAAAATTCTTCCTATTTCAATTTTTATTGTTGGGTGAAGGAAATGTGTGCCTCTAAACACTAATGTCTGCCTGTAGTGTTGTGATATGTCATAGTCCTATTAGATACATCTCTAGATAAATGACTAGACCTCTTGTTAAATTTAATGTTTGTGAAAGCAACTAAACTAAGCAATATGAAATACAACGTAATTGTTTTGCTGCTTACCAGGGGACTAGGCCAGTGGGGGGATTCTCTGAAATACTTCCAAACAAAGTGTTCTCCAAGGATGCTGAAAATTAAATGACTGTGTTCGGGTTGCTTCAGTTGTCTCTCAACTTCCCGGGCAAAGGCTGGGCCAAGCTTATCATACACCTTTAAAATGAGGAAAAATTAAAACTTGGTGAAAATTTCAGTTATTTTATAGAATTTATTTTGAACACATGCACATGTGCATACTGCATGTATTCAAGATACCACTGGAAAGGATCTCAGTCTTATAGTCTTAGAGCATACAATTCTACCCCTGAGGTCTATTTGGTTGGACTTTTTAAACTTTACAAGAAATATCGCATAAACAAATAAACCAACAAATAAATAAATAAATAAATAAAGAACACCCTTGATCATCTGACTGGACAAAACCTCATTACATGTGAAAATAAACCACCAGTAGCTCTTAAACAATAATCTACTTATCCGGCCAATTAAATTGGTTACCACAGAGACGTATTGAGTTTGAATATAGCACATGTAAAAATAGTGTGGTGATCCAATTGAGCATGTAAAGGGGCAGAGAGGGTAAGAGCTGATGACTCAAAGGTGAAAGATAACCAGAACAACAAGGAATCAATCTGACTGCAAGCCAGTATGTGTTATGAATGGCAAATACTTTCTTGCAGGCCCCACTATGAGCTACTATACATCTTCTTTTGGCTGCTCCCGTTAGTGGCTGCCACAGCAGATCATCTTTTTCCAATAGTAAATATATATTCATACAGAATTCTCTCTTTTTTCCAGGCCATAACACCTTGTGCTTTTTTAAACTCATCTTGTGAATGAAGAAGAAACCGCACTCTATTTACGGTACCTCACTCACTAAAATAGTTATTTTATTAAAAGTTTCTTTTTGGCAGAGGACTTTTCCTCATGGGATTTAAACAGTGTGGATAATTTATAAATCTTTCATATATTTAATTAACTTGCTTGAAAAAGCCTGAACTGATCCAGCAACCTGGAAGTGTAAAGTTCAGGGGAAATTAAATAGCATAAGATTGGGGATAGGAACCCTAAACCAACCCTATGAACACCACTAAGAGAAAGCAGGCAAAATGTCCTAAATTTAGATTCCTATGGTGGTATGACAGAGGTCCCTGGGAGTTATGGAGAACAGGCCAAGAACAAGAACAGAGCCATATTGATCACATCAATGAGATTACTGCTCACTAATGTGACTGAATGAATAGAAAAACTGAGAAGGAGGAGAAGTCAGGCTATTTCAGGTACCTTTCATGGAATTCAAGTGATCTCCATGAAATTCATGAACAGCTGATACCATGGCTAATAAGTAAATAAATAAAAATAAAGGTTTTTAGAAGAATGATCTGATCAGAGCAGTGCAGCTTGAATTCTATTTTCCTAGCTGTTTCTAAAATAACATAAAGTCAAGACTGGGGTACTTCAGCTTAACTGCTGCTTGGTACCTTGTTTTATGGATTTGTATGTTACGGTACAAAGAATAATTTTATCACAAACATTTTGTATGTCCTAAAATTTTATTGAAGAACAGAATTTCATAAATTTTCAGCCACAAACATACTCATTCACTTCATAATTTTACAACATCATGCAGAATTGCAGCTCAAAGTGCTTCACAATTGACAAAAGACAAATTAAAATAGAAATTGAATTTAGAAATATGAAATTACAATTTAATGTTGTAATCAAGTCTCCATTTCCTTAAAGCAGATTTTGCATTACACAACTTCTAATAGTAGGGTATGTCAGATTTACCAACTGCAGTTGGTTGCATCACTGGACCATGCCAATTTATTCCTTATCATTACGTTATATGCATTGTGTCTCCAGGTAAGCATTCATTGGTGGCCAGCTCTCATGCACACAAAGTCTGCCCCATGGCAGAGGGCAGGAAGTCATGTTCTAGTTAGACTGAGCTGCTGGGCATGTCGCATTACACAACTTGCTTAAGATAGCATATCACCAACTGCCTCCAACTTGGTAAGATTATGTAAATAACATCTTACCAAGTGTATCTAAATAAAAGCTAAGACTGAAAATCACTGATAAAGTAGCATAATGTTATATGGCTTTAAGATGAACAGATTAATCTCCTTTTATCTTTCCACATACTTTATACTTAGCAATCCCAGAATTAATCTGTTTGCTCTTCTATCAATTTTCTCTAAAGCTAGCATTAGTCCTTCTTATGATAAGGAAACCAGACTATAGCCAGTAATCCAGATATGGCCTAATAACATATGCGTGTGACGACAGGCTGACAGTTGTGAACCAGATTTTTCCTTCATGAAGTGAAACTTTACTTTACTTGGTTTGGTTTTATATCACTAGCATGTGTCTTTCTCCACAAAAAAGTTAAAGATGACCATGACCTTGCTAGTCTCCACACCGTCTACATTAAACTGCAGGAGCAGTCAAAGAGAAGTACAGCAGTGCAAGCAGAGCAACAGGTTCATGGTGCTGTGCCCTTTCATATATAACAATATTGTCAAACTCTTACACTCTAAATGGCTCGGTACAGGGCTGTGTGATCATTTAAAAATCTTTCACTATATCATACGGGTGAAGTATGCCACACACCGGCACAGACAATACCTTGTTTGTAAGCGATAAGTATCGACTTCACACTCCTAGTAATCAAACTGTTACAATATTTACGGTTGACTGTTAATCTGGTATGAAATCATGCATGTGGTGTTTCATACACTTTCACAAAAGATTTTGAAAAAGTTATAGTAATTATTCTGCGCAAGGAATACCCAAGTGTTATGCATCAATCAAAAAGTCCCCATCAAAAGATTTCAACCAATGCAATGAACTCTAATGCCCACTGAGAAAACACGAGTCATGTGCTCTTGTATATTAGTTCACAAAACAACATCAAATATCTACAAGTGACACATCACTACTAGATCACTAGCAGATTCTCCTGATCAAAACAAGTTCAAGCATATCATTGTACAATGTATCAATCATGAGATATCCTCCAAATAAGAGGAATCGTGAGGCCATCATTGGCAAGTACCACCTCCCTTTTTCAGGTCATTAACTCAATAGGTCACAGACTCGCAAAACCTCATACTATTGGATGACAGCGACCTAGATGTCTGCAAGAATATATGGACATAATGAAATACAGCTGAAGGTGTGCATAATGAAAAATTACACTATCTGAAGCAGAAGCAAACAATGTAAATGGTTTAATGTAAATGTGTAGGTGGAGTGAGGAGGGGTACTTTGGTGCAAGAGTGCATTAGGGGATTGGGTTCAGAGTTCACTGTTTAATGTGCAATAAAATTGTTTTAAACCTGAATCCCTGTGAGGAGAGGTTTTGGATAGGAGTGTGGAACCCATGGTGCCAAATGCTGTAACTATTTATTTCTTTGAGTTATCAGCATGAAACTTTAGACAGATACAGTTGTTTTGTCTGGGAACACCTGAGACGTGTTATCCTGGCATTACTAGTACATGAGATGTACTGTATCAGAAAACTAAAATTTGACAATATTACTGTGAGCGCCTTTTTATTGTCTAGCAGCAGTTTTTAAGTAATGGAAAGTTTAAATTTGACACAAACACAGATTCTGTCAGATTTGAGAAAAATTGACTGTTCTGCCTTTATTATTTGAATAATAAGGCTACATTTAGGAGATGGAGAATGCTGAAAATTATAAGATGTGTTTTATCAATCACCAGTAAGAGTGAAAAATAATTAAAAAGGTCTTCTATGAGAACATATATTTTAAAAAAAAAACATAAAGCGGATCTCTTAATAGGCTTTTTGATTACGATTGTATCACTAATCTAAAAAGGGAAAGGCAAATCATCTAATGTGTAAAATGTTACCTGAAGCAACACCCAAAAATGTTGTCATTTACATTAATAATAATAATAATAATAATAATTCTTTGCATTTATATAGCACTTTTCTAACTTTTCAAAGCGCTTAGCAATTGCAGGTTAAGGGCCTTGCTCAAGGGCCTAACAGAGCAGAGTCCCTTTTGGCATTTATGGATTTCAAACCGGCAACCTTCCGATTTCCAGTGCAGATCCCTAGCCTCAGAGCCACCATTGCCACTTGGGCCAATGTTGCATTAAAGAAAGAGCTCTCAGGAAAATAACAAATGTTACTGATCTTTAAATGAAAGATTTTAAGAGTACTCATGTTGTGAATTTCTATCTTATGACTCAGGGTGTCAGGAATCACCTCTGTGACTCTGTCAGACCGAATTCTAAAGGCATGCTGAAAGCCACAAAGAGTTTCCTTTAACACTAGAATTAACGAAGCCTATGAAAAAACTTGTAATCCCGGCCCACTTTAAATTCCTTCGCACCTCCCTGTCAGTGTCTTTTGTGTTGTAAATGTGTCGATCAGAACAAGCAGCAAGCAGCCTGCTATCCCACACCCCCAACCACCGCAGCTCAATTCGCAAAGAAGGTTCTCAGTGTTCAAAGTGTTTATCTTGGAGTGAAGTGCTGGAGTTGTAGAGGGCAAATAATATATTGTCATTTGGAATACATACATTTCATGCGTGTTCCATGTTTACAACAATCTATGTAAACATATCGTTAAAACAGAAACGTTTTTATGTTTTAGTAATAATTGATAAAATGTAGACATGATGTGTGTAATGTGTGAAGCCTGGAGTCCAAATATCAAATAAACACTTTCACAAAAGGTGCAAGTATAACAAAAACAAGTGCGCTTTTATTCAAGAATATAACTGAAGAAAAAGAAAGCAGATTAGGGTAGACTTGCATGGTGAAACGGTAAGAAATGCTGACTCCTAATCAAGAGGTTGCCGGTTTGAGAGATCAGCTGCCTCCTAAATATACTGTTTTGAGTAGTGAGCTGCTCTTATTGTTAATATTATAAAATAAAAACATACATTTGATTTGTGTCTGTAACAGCCGGTATAAATTTATAGTACAGTACTTATATACTTATATAAAGTTATCGTTGTTTTTTTTTTTTGTTTTACTTTTTCAGTCACGTTCATGCTCCCACACCACTCCCCCAAACCCCGATCTGACGCTGTTTTCTGATAAAGGTGTGGTATAACAAACATTTTTTTTTGTTATACCACCTCTTTATTTCAAAACAGTGTCAGATCTTGTGCATGAATGAGACTGGGACTGGGAAAACTGTGGATGTGGGTGTGAGTGGTGTGCGTGACTGAGAATGATTGTGGATGTGATTTTTTTTTTTTATTCAGTTTTATTCTTGAGTGTTCCTGCTCACGCTAAATTAGTATGCACCTTCTGGTCCATGATGTCAAAGCCGCACTGACAAAAAGAGCGAAATATATGATATTTGTAATAATTCATTTTATTAATCTGTATAGTACATTTCAGAAAACACGTTGCATTAATGCAACATTATATCCATTTGCATCCATTCATGCGGTTGTAATCAGTGACCGCATTTGTTTTTTTTTTTTTTTCCTGACCTTGCCCAGTCTCCACATTTTTGGTGCATGGTGGTGTGTCTTTTGTATTCCAGGAGATGCAGAAGACAGAACAGTACAGAGAGGTCATTTCTGCGCTATATACAATCATCAAATTCAAATGTTAACAGTTCCCACACACCCAAGGACCTTTCTTGAGGCAGATTGAAAACTTAAGTGAAAAATTAAGAAAAACGTACTAAGTAATTGCAACACAAAAACTGACAGAAGAAGAGAAGAAGCGGGCCGCTAGAGGGGAGAAAGGAAGAGCTGCTCAGGAGGCAGCAAGTGCATCAGCCTCTGAGCAAACGAATGCTAAACGTACAGAGAAAGAGGACGGAAACTATGAGTCAAGTGTATTCACTGCACGTTATTGTGAAGTACGTTGTTACTGATATAAAACAATAATTTTAATGCAATGAAAATATAAAAAACACCCCTAAATACAGCAAACCCTGACTTGTACTAAGAGGATTCTGAGAAATCATTGACAATGTCCAGCATTTAACACTTATTTTTGCTGTCAGTACACTATCTTGGAATACTACTCTATTTCAAACTCATCTGCCACTCAGTCAGTAACTACAGTTAGGTCCATAAATATTTGGACAGAGACAACTTTTTTCTAATTTTGATTCTGTACATTACCACAATGAATTTTAAATGAAACAACTCAGATGCAGTTGAAGTGCAGACTTTCAGCTTTAATTCAGTTGGTTGAAAAAAAAGATTGCATAAAAATGTGAGGCAACTAAAATATATTTTTTAACACAATCCCTTTATTTCAGGGGCTCAAAAGTAATTGGACAAATTAAATAACTGGAAATAAAATGTTCATTTCTAATACTTGGTTGAAAACCCTTTGCTGGCAATGACAGCCTGAAGTCTTGAACTCATGGACATCACCAGATGCTGGGTTTCCTCCATTTTAATGCTCTGCCAGGTCTTTACTGCAGCGGTCTTCAACAAGTGAAATGCATGCTCAATTGGGTTAAGATCAGGTGACTGACTTGGCCATTCAAGAATTTTCCACTTCTTTGCTTTAATAAACTCCTGGGTTGCTTTGGCTGTATGTTTTGGGTCATTGTCCATCTGAATCATGAAACGCCACCCAATCAATTTGACTGCATTTAGCTGAATTTGAGCAGACAGTATGTATAAGTATGTCTCTGAACACCTCAGAATTCATTCGGCTGCTTCTGTCCTGTGTCACTAATTCTGTCTTCCACTAGTTATTTAAGCATACAGTAGATATTATCTTAGGTATAGTTTGGCTTAGGCTTGTTGTGCTAATTGCTTGCTTTGAGCACTGCCTCAAGGGTATATGGGGGCATCTGCTATGCCAGTTCATACAGAATATAAGATACTCAAACCTTAGAATGTTTTAGCAGTTGTGACTTGATCCCAAAAATGTTTTCATTTTGCATGAAATCTTATACATTTACCTCTGTTTTTGTCTTACTAAGACTCTACTTCTGAGCCTCAAGTTAAAATGTTTCACTTTATAGAAGGGTTTAAATGGGCAAGACAGGAACGCATTAAATGCCTAATACCATAGGTGTCATATAAATGATGAAGATCAAAACTGATGAACCCCTTATGATGCTGCCACCTGGTAGGTACAATTCATAATGCAATTCCAACCAAAATCATCAATAAACTCAATTTAACATTGTCCAATGATTAAAAAGATACACTTGGGGAAGGCCATCTGACCCAAATTGTCACTTTTGCTCCCTGAACACCTCAGGTACATTTATGCATATGTTTTGGGACTGTCCTTATGTGTTTAGTTTTTGGTCTGGGGTGTCTGATTTTCTTATTTCTGTTCTCTCAATTAGCATCCCTTTGCCTCTCCATATTTTCCTACTGGTACACTTTACTTTATTTATGTGTTATCCAGCAAAAGTTATTTATGTTAGAGACAATTGCTGCTAAAATTGCCTTTGTCCTCAGCTGGAAATCTTCTGATTGTTCACCTTTTTTTCTGTCTGGAAGTATTCCTTTCACAATCTGATTCTTTTGGAAATGTCAGAGGTGAGATATCAATGGAGCATCTGGCTCTTATATTGACAAACGGATGGATATGGTACAGCTGGTCCGAGCACAGATGTACCCAGGTCTTGGTTACAACCCTAATCCTTTACTCTACTTCTCTATAATGGCTTGATGCTGTGCTGTTCCCTCATTTGCTGTTCCTCATGGGCTCCTTTATTCCTTTGTTTTCACTAACAATTGTAATGTAGCAGGGTTGGGTTGGGTTGGGTGGTGTTATGCGATGGTAGGGATGGGGGTGGATGCCGGGAATGGGATTTTACCTTATTGTAATTCCTATCTGAATGGCTTAATGTTCCCCTTTAAAGTGTTTGCTTGTATTTCAGTAAAAATTTGATCATAAACAAAAAAAAAAAAAAAAATCACATGGCAATTACTTGGCACATAAAAGTTTTTGAATCAATAGCTTCTCACCAACATGCCAACTCACCTTACACTCCGTCCTTTGTACTTTATATGATGAGGTCTGACTGCTTCACTCTGTTATTTTTTTTCTTAGTTTGGTGGATCTTTACTAGTTCTTTGTTTCATTTAAGTACACTGAGTTTTAGATTAAAACCCTAACCCCATAAAGCTAACCCTGCATTGAAAGAATTCACCTTGTGTGTCTCAGTGGCTTTGAAAAATGTTTTTTAAGACTGAAACCTGTGGGAAAAGCAGGGTCACAATATGGCACTTACTTTGTTCTGTATGATGCTAACAGAAAACTAACACAAATTAAAATCCCTAATAAACACTCTTTTTCCTACCTTATGCCACACTTTTCCAGGAATAAGTGTCTCCTCGAGGCATGAATCTAACCAGGGCTCCCCAAAGCCATGCTTCCCCCACTGTGGGCTTTGCTGAATTTTGCTGTCCATTGTATTAAGTCAGGAGATGCTGGAAAGATGACAGGAAAAGAAAATATTACTGTACTGTACTGTTTTTATTTAAGAAGATACAGGATTGAAGATAAAAAGGAAGAAGACAGAATATATGAGGTTTAATAATAATCATGATTCAGAGGTTAGCCTTCATAGAGAACTACTGAAAGGACTGGATAAGTTTCAATATGTAGGTAACATTTTAAAGAGTGGTAAGACCAGAAATGATGCATGGAGCTGAGACACAGGAAGTAAAGGGAGCACAGGAGAAGAAGAAATTAAATGTGGCAGAAATTAAAATGTTGAGATGGATGTATGGAGTTACAAAAAAGGACAGAATAAGAAATGAGACAATCAGAGGTAGAACGAAAGTGGTTGAGATATCTAAGATATTTACAAGAAAGTAGGTTGAATTGGTAGTTGAAAAGAGAGGAGACCAAGGGTAAAGAAAAAGCGTATGATGAGTTGTGTGAGAAGTTGGACACCAAGGAGGGAGAAAAGGACCTGTACCGATTGGCTAGACAGAGGGACCAAGCTGGGAAAGTTGTGCAGCAGGTTAGGGTGATAAAGGATAAAGATGGAAATGTACTCACAAGCCAGGAGAGTGTGTTGAGCAGATGGAAAGAGTACTTTGAGAGGCTGATGAATGAAGAGAACGAGAGAGAGAAGAGGTTGGATGATGTGGAGATAGTGAATCAGGAAGTGCAACGGATTAGCAAGGAAGAAGTAAGGACAGCTATGAAGAGGATGAAAAATGGAAAAGCCGTTGGTCCAGATGACATACCTGTGGAAGCATGAAGGTGTTTAGGAGAGATGGCAGTGGAGTTTTTAACCAGATTGTATAATCGAATCTTGGAAAGTTAGAGGATGCCTGAGGATTGGAGAAGAAGTGTACTGGTGCCGATATTTAAGAATAAGGGGGATGTGCAGGACTGTAGTAGCCACAGCATGAAGTTATGGGAAAGAGTAGAGGAAGCTAGATTAAGAAGTGAGGTAATGATTAGTGAGCAGTTGTATGGTTTCATGCCAAGAAGGAGCACCACAGATGCAATGTTTGCTCTGAGGATGTTGATGAAGAAGTATAGAGAAGGCCAGAAGGAGTTGCATTGCGTCTTTGTGGACCTGGAGAAAGCATATGACAGGGTGCCTCAAGAAGAGTTGTGGTATTGTATGAGGAAATCGGGAGTGGCAGAGAAGTACGTAAGAGTTGTGCAGGATATGTACAAGGGAAGTGTGACTGTGGTCTGCTGTAGGAGTGACGGATGCATTCTAGGTGGTGGTGGGATTACTTCAGGGATCGGCTCTGAGCCCTTTCTTATTTGAAATGATGATGGACAGGTTGACAGATGAGATTAGACAGGAGTCCCCGTGGACTATGATGTTTGCTGATGACATTGTGATCTGTAGCGATAGTAGGGAGCAGGTTTAGAAGACCCTGGAGAGGTGGAGATATGCTCTAGAGAGTAGAGGAATGAAGGTTAGTAGGAACAAGACAGAACACGTGTGAAAATGTGAGGGAGTTCAGTGGAGTGGTGAGGGTGCAAGGAGTAAAGTTGGCAAAGGTGGATGAGTTTAAATACTTGGGATCAACAGTACAGAGTAATGGGGATTATGGAAGAGAGGTGATATCAGCAAGAGTGAAAGGGATGGTCTACAGGGCGGTAGTGAGACCAGCTATGTTATTTGGGTTGGAGATGGTGGCACTGACCATAAAACAGGAGGCAGAGTTAAACATGCTAAGATTTGCATTGGGTGTGACGAATATGGACAGGATTAGAAATGAGGACATTAGAGGGTCGGCTCAGGTTGGATGGTTGGGAGACAAAGTCAGAGAGGTGAGATTGTGTTGATTTGGACATGTGCAGAAGAGAGATACTGGGTATATTGGGAGAAGGATGCTAAGGATAGAGAAAAAGAGGAAGGCCTAAGAGAAGGTTTATGGATATGGTGAGAGAGGACATGCAGGTGATGAGTGTAAAAGAACAAGATGCAGAGGACAGAAAGATATGGAAGAAGATGATCCGCTGTGGCAACCCCTAACGGGAACAGTCAAAAGAAGACGAAGAAGGTTGAATTGGTATGGACATGTGATGAGGATTGACAATGGATATGTGTGCAAAAAATGATGGACATGGTGGAAATGGAAGTTCAGGAAAAGAGAAAGAGAGGGAGCTCAAAGTAGGAATGGATAGATAAAGAACATTTGAAGGAAAAGGGATTGACTACGAAGGTTGATCAGACACATCGAACACACATAAAAGCAGGAAAAGATAAAGAGGAAGAAGATGATAAAAACTGAAAAACTCAAATGAATAAAAATATAATTTCATCAAATATAGATTCTCATGCTATATTTATTAAGAGACTATGAGCCTTCCTTATTCTGTAGAATTTTACCAAATACACTTTAAATTGGAAGCTGGCTAAAGTACTGTTTTGGTATAAGTGTCAATCAAAATTAATATTTTTTCACCTTGGTTTCAATTTCCATCTGCTTTTCTAGTAGTAACAGGATTATCAGGCCCGACATGGTCCACAACCTACAGCAGTAATCTCTAGGTTCTCCTGGAGTATTTCCAGATGCTCCCAGACCTGCTATTTTGCAGACTGCTCTTGGGTTTCCTTATGTTGGACTGTACCTAGTACATTCTGTGGGGGCCTCCCAGGACCATGATCACTAAATTAATTTTAGTTTATTTCTATAAACAGTAAACAACCACTTATAAGCCTGGCATACACCAGTGTCCAATACTGTAGATGCCTCAACTACCTTACTTTGTAAGCTCTACTATGAGAAATCCTCAGATTGTCAAATTCACCACTCAGTCACTCCTTCTAGAGGAGCCTAATTTCAGCCACCTATGTCCATAATCTTCATCTTTCAATAACTTTGCACAGCTCATTTCCATAGTTGTGTTTTGGTGATCTGTATACCGAAAGCTTTGCTCAAGGATTTAGCTTCCACATCTTATTTACGTTAATCAATCATCATCATGTATGCTGTGCATCGCTCTTGAGGAAGACCCAAAGGTGCCTAAACTCAGATAACTGGAAAAGAACCCTGACTTCAAACATAAAGGTATGGATTTTAATGTAGACAACATAATGCTCAGTGGCAAAACATCTTGTTGGCTGAAGAAGGTCACAATTGGATGAAGCGAAAGGACAAAATAATCCACAATCAAAAATAATGAAACTCTCAGGTACGGGCTATGCTATCAATGAAAGTCATGCCTTGAGGATAGTTCTGCACAGATTAATCTTAAGATCATTAGGGTGGGCACAACTCTCAGCTGTTAAGAATTTACATTATTAGCTTTTTGCTTATATTGGTTTTGATTTTGCGCATTTAAAAGATTGTTTTCTCTTATTTATTAATTTTGTCATTCTAATGATGTCTTTGTGGTGCTGTCTTGAGATTCATTATTATTTTAGATGGTTGCAACCATGTTGTGTTTAACAACTACATTTGTTACTAGGCATGTGATTGAGGTTTGTTATCATATGTTGCCATTGCCTCAGTTCCTTCAAGGATTGCACACATTTTTCAGTATCCTTGCTCTGAATCAGAAAACTAATACAAACCTTCATAGTATTAGTAAGGTCTGTGTTAGGGTCTTTTCAGTACAAATCTTTCTTTTTTGCCAGAGTATGTTTCTGGTTTTGCCTTTTTGTTTTTTCAAACAATCTCAATGCTACTCCTGTATTTGACCTCAGCTTGTTTTCTGACTTTGGTTCTTGCTAGCTCTTTCTGTTTTCTGATGTCTTATGATCTATGGCATTTAATAATGTGCATTGTTTATTGCAAAATGACTGTAACACACCACACAATTACAGCCTCTAAAAGGCATGTAAAACTGGACTGTGGAATTCAAATTGGTCCTCGTGATTGTAGATTTTGGCTGGAGAGTATTTCCCTTCACGCTGACAAAGGTTTTTAATGGGGGTGAGGAGTGGAGTGCCTCTCTAACTTGGTTACCTCACTGAAACCCCCTTATTTTGAAACTGTCTTCTCAGTCTAGCAATCCAAAACGTTTGTTCCTCTTTTCATTGCACTACTGAAGCGGTAAGTTAACCATGACACATTAAAAAAAATCTACATTTCTGGCTCTCACATAAATGTTAAGAACTATTAACAACATTCATACAAACTATTATTATTAACTAGCAAAATACCCGCACTTTGCAGCTGAGAAGTAGTGTGTTAAAGAAGTTATGAAAAAGAAAAGGGAACATTTTAAAAATAACGTAACATGATTGTCAATGTAATTGTTTTGTCACTGTTATGAGTGTTGCTGTCATCAAGGATTTGATTATCATTATTTCTTTCAATCAGGTTCGTATTTGGAGGATGTGTTGTGTTCAAGTTACATTCCGTGTTTGTCAACCGTTGTAAAGATAACCGGTTTCATTCATCAATTCCTTTCTTACTGCATCAATAAACAGCTCGTCTTCCTCTTTATTTGAGACATCACACACTGCATGCATGGGTTTTTTTTACACTGTCTTCCTTTAGCTGGACATTGACTTTTTCCACCGTGTGCTTTGTTTCCGCAGTACATTAGTTGCACTTATGAATATGCTTGTATGCGTCACTCGCTTCATATTCTTTTGCTGCATTCTTAATTGTGTAATGCATTTTTTGTTCAGCGCTCTTTGAAGCTCTTGCTTGTTCTCTGCGTACTGCGTTCACAGTCAGTTCACGCGAGCCGCTCGGAGTACATGCATTGAAAGTTCTGAGCTGTGCTTGTGCTATCTCGTGCGATGTCCATGGCTTTATTTAATGTTAGCTAAGACCCGGCACTTAAAAATTTCTCTTGCAGTTTTGCTGAGTTTGTGCCAAACACCATCCTGACCATCTAATCTTCGTCTGCATAAGCACATTCCTTCACCCGCGAATATTTAGCGGCAGAGTGTTTCTATTGGATTGCCGCTGATGGACGGTCTTATATGGGCAGGCACTCAATTACGTGGGAGGCGTGAAGATAAGAGATGCAACTCCACCTCACACGGCGACCGAGCTGCAGGCTATGGCCAGTATACATGTACATAAGTAAGTTCCAGTTATGACTGTTGCGCATAGAATTTTGCAATGAAACCTGCCTTACTTTTGTAAGTAAGCTGTAAGGTATGAGCCTGCCAAATGTCAGCCTTCTACCTACACGGGAAGTTGGAGAATTAGTGAGGAGTCAGTCAGTGAGGGCTTTGCCTTTTATTAGTATAGACTAGCAAAATACCTGCACTTCGCAGCGGAGAAGTAGTGTGTTGAAGTAATGAAAAAGAAAAGGAAACATTTTGAAAATAACATAACATGATTGTCAATGTAATTGTTTTGTCATATAATATACACACACACATATAAACATATATATATATACATATATACACATATATCCACATATATATACATATACATATCTACATATACACACATACATATACATACACATATATACACACAAATACATATATATACAGTATATACATACATATCTACATATATACATACACACACACACACACACACACACACACATATATATATATATTGTCAGGGATGCCAGGGGCAACGACCCGGCCGCGACGCCGTGAGGGACAGGATGTGGGTCTGCGCCCACCCTGGATCATGTGGGGGCCACCACTCTGGTTGCTTTGGGGGCCACGGGTTGAGGGCATGGAAGCCCCACCCTGCAGGGGCCCGTGGTCACCGCCAGGAGGCGCCCCAATGCCTTGGGGACCTGTTACCTCAGCACTTCCGCCACACCCGGAAGTGCTGGGGGGAAGATTTAAAACGACACCGCTGAGCTGCCGGGAGAACAGCCGGCACTTACGCCACGCTGGGGCGTGGCCAACGGGGGAGTGTTGGGAACACCTGGAGCTCATCCAGGACATGGATAAAAAGGGGCGTCTCCCTTCATTCAAGGCTGGAGTCGGGTGGAAGAAGGACGAGGCACGAGAGGAGTGTGGAGGCGGCCCGGAGAAGAAGGCATTGAGTGGCCAGGACTGTGTGTTGGGGTTTGTGTTGTGCACGGACTGAGTCTGAGTGACACTTATTTGTAAATAGTTGTGTAAAAATAAATGTGTGGTGGTGAAAATCAACATGTCCGCCTGTCTGTGTCCGGGCCGGGTTCACAATATATATATATATATATATATACACTGTAATGGATGGCCGGCCATTTATCCCGGCCAATACCCCAAGCGCCAGGTGGAGCCCTCCTTGCAGCGAGGAGGTCCCCAGAAGACCAGCAGGGCATCATGGACATTGGAGTTTTTATGCAAAGCCCTGCTGGATGCCGTGGGGGCCACAGGAGGGAGCTGCAGGGAGGACCGAGGGCTTCTTCGTGCCCTGTGACCCGGAGGTTCGTCACAGGAAGAGCGACGGACTTCCGGGTTGAAGAAAGGGACGATTTACCCTGACCCGGAAGGGAAAAGGACTTGTGGACTATTGGGCAGAAACACTTCCGGGTCAGGAGGTATAAAAGGACTGTGGGAACTCCCAGACAACGAGCTGAGCTGGGTGGAAGGGTGGCAACGCGTCTGGGAGCTGGAGGATTGGTTATTTGTTTATTATTGTATTATTGTGAGATTTATGAGTATTGTGGAGGAGAGTGTGCTTTGTGCACTGTGGAAGAGAAATAAAGTCAACATTTGGACTTTTACCTGGTGTCTGGAGTCGTGGACAGGGGTTCAAGGGAGCGAGGGCGCCCCCTATCGTTCACAACACTCTTTGGGGTGCGAGCAACTGTTGCTGGGCGTGCCAGAATCCATCAAGGAAGAAAAATGAAAAACATTATTTGTACAAAATCTTAATTTATTTATCCATTCCTAAATAATTAAATGGGCAGGCTATTTCGTATCAGTGCAATACGCTGCTTGTTAAAACGGATGACTCCCGCTCTTACGTGCAAGTCTGCGTGGATATTATGAACTATCGTATCTGTTCAAGTTCTGTTTAAATTTTAAACAGAAGGAATTTTTATTTAGTCGACAGAAATATCTTTGGTAGGAATGTAAGTTAAATGTAGGCATCATTGCATAAATGTTTCTTCACCATACAAATGTAAAGAGTAAATTTGCCTTACATTCCAACCAAAGATATTTGTGTCGACTAAATAGAACTTGAAAAGATATATTTTTTCGAATGTGATCGCGCAATTCGGATCGAGCTGATGCGCACCAACGCATTGAGTCCGCGTGCTATTGTGGTTTCGCCTGCGTGCCTCAATAAGTCACCCTCCCCTCGCTCTTAATTTTTTACCGTTCATCTAATGAATACACTGAGTATGGCTTTACCAAAACAATCATTGATGGCAGATAAAGTATCCATCTATACTAATAAAAGGCAAAGCCCTCACTGACTGACTGACTGACTCATCACTAATTCTCCAACTTCCCGTGTAGATAGAAGGCTGAAATTTGGCAGGCTCATTCCTTACAGCTTACTTACAAAAGTTGGGCAGGCTTCATTTCGAAATTCTACGCGTAATGGTCATAACTGGAGGCTATTTTTCTACATATACTGTAATGGAGTTGAGCTCGAAAGCCGTGGGGGGCGGAGTTTCGTGTGACATCATCACGCCTCCCACGTAATCACGTGAACTGACTGTCAATGCAGTACGTAGAAAATCAGGAAGAGCTCCAAAAAGTGCTGAAGAAAACATGCATTATATAATTGAGAAGGCAGCGAAACAATAAGAAGCGAGCGAGTGACATATACAACCATATTCATGAGTGCTGCTACTTCGGAAACAAAGCACGATGTAAACCTAAAGTTTAAATTAAGTTCATAGACAGGCTGCCACTGGCGTTTGTCATGCCCACGGGTAATGCGGGATACAAGTTTAATGAGAGGACGCAGGATATAAACGAGTTTTGATCACTTTGTAACTAAGTTAAAATTGCAGGTGAAGGGCTGTGCTTATGCAAATTCCGAGAGACTGTGTTTGTGGGGGATTGACAGTTAAGGCAGGTGGGGGAGTCACGTCATCATCTCCCCTCCCATTCACCTCATTTCACTCTGAGCTGCGCTCTGCAGCTAACGCAGTGTTACGACTTTGTGACACTGCCACCAAATACTCACAGAAAAATCCACAAGTTAATACACACGCTGTCTCTAGAGTTTCTCCACACTGAATCCTCCAGGCGCTACTTACAAAAGGTTACATTGACAATCGTGTTATGTTATTTTTAAAATGTTTCCTTTTCTTAGCACTAGCACAGCTGAGAAGCTTCGATGTATGCGCTCCATAGCGCGTTAAAAAATCACGCATTTAATCACACTTTGCAATACAAGCAAAGGGGAACTTATGTCAATGCATGATTTCCTGGTACACCGATTACATTGATCAGCGCTTCCCGATTCATTTTACCCTCGCACCACCTTAGTTTGAGTAGTATGAAAAAATATGAGGTTAACACAGAAAAACAGATCACCAATTAAAGCTTTATGAATAATCGATTTGCCATCAATAATTGTTTTGGTAAAGCCATCCTCAGTGTAATCCTCCTTCCATTTTATAATTTTTCCGCTACTAGCCATGATTAAATGAACGATAAAAAAGTAAGAGCGAAGCGAGGGTGACTTATTCAGGCAGGCAGGCGAGAGCTCAATAGCTCAAATTTGGATATAAGTAGGTTCTATTTAGTTGCCAGAAATATCTTTGTTAGGAATGGAAGTTGAACTTAGTCTTTAAATTTCTATGGTAAAGAAAAAGTTATGCAATGATGACTACATTTAACTATATAAAGTCAAAACTTGTATATATAAAGTCATTCGCGAATATATAAAGTCAAAACTTGATTATATAAAGTCACTGTCGGAATAAATAAAGTCAAAACTTGAATATAGAAAGTCAGCGTCGGTATATATATTTTGACTTTATATATTCTGACGTCAACTTTATATATTCACAAAATCAATGTATTTGCCTGTTTGGCACCCCATAGTATATGTGTGTGTGTATATATGTACACATGTATGTATGTATATATATATGTATATATATGTATGTATATATATATGTATATATATATATATATATATATATATATATATATATATATATATATATATGCCAGCAAAACTCATGACAATGACAAAACAATTACATTGTCAATCATGTTACGTTATTATTAAAATGTGTCCTTTTCTTTTTACTTCTCCGCTGCCAAGCGCGGGTATTTTGCTATATATACTGTATATATATATATATATATAGATATATAGATATATAGATATGACAACAACACTCATATGAAAGACAAAACAATTACATTAACAATCATGTTACGTTATTTTTAAATTTTTCCTTTTCTTTTTCATAACTTCTTTAACACACTACTTCTCCGCTGCGAAGCGCGGGTATTCTGCTAGTTATTCATAAAGCTTCAATTGGTGATCTGTCTTTCTGCGTTAACCGCATATTTTTTCATACGTCTCAAACCAAGGGGATGCGAGGGTAAAATGAATCGGGAAGCACGCATACATACTCAGTGCATCCCCTCTCGGAAATCGAACCTCGGACGTCGGGCGCTAGAGGCGAAGCCTCTACCATTGCGCCATGGCGTGTGGTTTGTCTATTTGAGAGTATGTAGATCGGGGTATATATATACATATATATATATATATATATATACCCGCGCTTCGCAAACGGAGAAGTAGTGTGTTAAAGAAATTATGAAAAAGAAAAGGGAACATTTTAAAAATAACGCAACATGATTGTCAATATACAGTAATTGTTTTGTGAGTGTTACGAGTGTTGCTGTCATCAAGGATTTGATTATCATTATTTCTTTCAATCAGGTTCGTATTTGTAGGATGTGTTGTGTTCAAGTTACATGACGTGTTTGTCAATCATTGTAAAGATAACCGGTTTCATTCATCGATTCGTTTCTTACTCATCAATAAACAGCTCGTGTTCCTCTTTATCTGAGACGTGACACACTGCATGCACGGGTTTTTTTTTACACTGTGTTCCTTTAGCGGGACATTGACTTTTTCCACCGTGTGCTTTGTTTCCGCAGTAGCTGCACTTATGAATATGCTTGTATGTATCAGACGCTTCATATTTTTTTGCTGCCTTCTCAATTGTGTAATTCGTTTTTTGTTCAGCACTCTTTGGAACTGTTGCTCTTTGTCTGTGCACTGCGTCAGTTCACATGAGCTGCTCGGTGTACATGCATCAAAGGTTTCCAGCTGTGCTGGTGCCATCTCTTGCGATGTCCACGGCTTTAGTTAATGTTAGCTGAGACCCGGCACTTAAAAGTTTCTCTCGCAGTTTCGCTGAGTTTGTGCCAAACACCACCCTGACCATCTCATCTTCCTCTGCATAAGCACAGTCCTTCACCCGTGAAAATTTAGCGGCAGTGTTTCTATTGGATTGCCGCTGACAGACGGCCTTATATGGGAAGGCACTAAATTACGTGGGAGGCGTAACTCCACCTCCCACGGGCATCGAGCAGAAGTCTATTATATTATATGGACGAAAAAATAAGTTCCAGTTATGACCATTATGCATAGAATTTCGAAATGAAACCTGCCCAACTTTTGTAAGTAAGCTGTAAGGAATGAGCCTGCCAAATTTCAGCCTTCTACCTACACGGGAAGTTGGAGAATTAGTGATGAGTCAGTGAGTGAGTGAGTGAGTGAGGGCTTTGCCTTTTATTAGTATAAATTAGGTGGTAGAATATTTTGGGGTTAAGACTGCCTAGATCACTGCATTAAAAAGTCAGAAATTGCCTGAAAAGAATAAAAAAAGTTCATTAAACAGTAGTCACTAAACAAAACCAAATTTAATAAAAGAACAGCAGGCCTATGGAAGATTATTTGTGCCAAAATTAAATGCAATCCAACATGTTAACTACATTGCAATGTAATGCATATGAATGAGAGTAGAGAGTATGCCATAATTAAAAGAAACACAAACGTATCGCATTGCACTTAGCAGCCACTCTGAGTGCATGGCATTTCAATTCAAGACCACACAATAATCATGCCAAAACTGCGTGAAAAGGTGGGGCAAAGGGTGTCAAGAGTTGGGCTAAGAGACGTTCTAATCACAAATGTGTTCACCCAGGGTTAAAGAATAAAAATGTTGAATGGGGAGTTTATAAAGAAGACGGTACACTGTCTCATTGAACAGGTTGGGGCTGCCGATGTAAATGACGACTTCATTCTCTTCCGTGTCATCTTTTTGCTGGAATCCGCCGATGTAACAGAAGCAGTAACAGGTGATGAATTTCCAGCTGCTACAGTAACATTCTTAGAATATATGTAAGAGCTAATGTCCTGAAGAGCTGCAACAGTTCTATCTAAAGTTCTGTCTGTCAGTCCATACGATTATGTAGGTCATCAACCGGTTATCCATACACTGATATTCTCCTAAACATGGTTTGTGAATATCATCAGATCTAGATGACACTACCAGATATTGCTGAATTTCTTGACATATCGGCCAGGACTTTCAGAAGAGGAATGGAGCAATAAGATATAAGGCAAGCATGACACATTATTCAGACAACTGAAAAAAATCAAAAGTAAACTTTCTCAGTGAGACTCAAAACTCATTGGTTTGTTAATTACTCCACATTAGTGAAACTTACGCTTAACACAAAAATGCTAAGAAGATCACTTTTTACCCCAACTGTTGATACTCCTTGACCCACCTTTCGAGGCTGAATGATCATTTGAATACATTCAGTTTTGGCATGACTAATGCACGGCCTTGATTCAAAGTGCAAGACAATCAAAGAAATGCAATACATTTGCCTTGCGTTTAGTTTGACATGTGATCTATGCATATGAATTAAAATGCAACATTCCCTTGTATTGCATTTTAAACTGACGTGAGATTTGTGAGTCACAGTGAAAAGCAATCAAACACTTGTTTGATATGTTTTTAATTATGACATGATAAAGTTGAGCCAAAAATAAGTGCACCATGTTATATGGATTGCATTGTAGTTAACATGTTGGGTGGCATTAACTGTTTGCATCAATAATTTTCCGTAAGTGTCCTGGCCAACCAACAATGCAGCCAATGCCATTTCCTTGCCCTGTGTACCTCTTTTGCCTTTGACTCATTGATCTTTTTCTTTTTCAAGCTGCATGTGTTCCTGTCCCTGCTGATACAGTACAAGACTGCAGTGAGCTCTGTGCCATTCCCACTGGGGAAGTAAAATCATCAATTGGAACTGTAGTGAAGCAGACCACCCTCAAAGAGTGAAAACATGGCGTCAGAGTAAGAGAGGAAGCCAGGGCACACAGAAAAGTAACGCGTCTCTTTTAACCTAGAAATCTTTTTTCTATAATATTGTTAAACTTGATACAGACACTAAAAATGATAACCAGGACACCACTGCAACTGTCTCTCTGCCCACCACAGCAATGTAAAGGGTGGGTTAAGCCAGACAGAGGTCTCCATTTAACAGTGACTTTAGACGTGACACTTTCTTTGCAGACATGACAGGACTGAGTCTCTGCAGACAGCTGCTAGTCCATTTATAATAACTTTCATTCATAAGCCATGAACAAACTTTATATAATGCTTAACAGATTATTAGTTTATGTACATTCAAACAATGTTGAAAATGTCATTAAATGTTAATTTATGCAGTGGTAAAGATTCACAATAATGTTCAAAAACAAGCATTATATAATGCTTCTTTTGCAGATCTTTTTAAAGTACCTAATCTAAAGTTGACATTATTCATCCATTGTAAAGGATTGTAAAGGTTCACTAATGAAAATTATTATAAAGTGTTACATATGAGTGCTGAGATTAGGTAAGCAAGGGATGAAGAAGAAAACTTTGCATGCTGCCATGCTGATTGGATCAACAGGGAAGGCTGAATGTACTTGAGTCTCTACTAAGGCCTTGTCTTATTTGTGGGTTTCTCTTACACATACTTAGAAGTTGATGAATGGAATGTCAGGAGTCATGTGGCTGTGATTAGTATAAGATGTTATTTACAATTCTTAATCATACTCATTAGCTAAGAGGGAAGGAAAAACTCAGTAAACAGAACTATGTAGCAGTAATAATTAATACATTAATCATGTATTCTTATATGCTGAAGACTCATTATCTAATTCATTTCAATACAATTAAAACAATCATTTCTAAGCTATAAAACAATGTCTTTCCTGTGCATGGGACTAGGCTGACAAAATAAGTGACTTTATAATCCGAGTACTGCTTTTTATATTTCATTGAACTAGTGTTCTGAATGCATTCTGTTTGCCAGCTGCCAGCGCTCAGCTGGCATTTGGGATGTTTGGGATTTAGCTTAAACCCAACTGGACCTTTTCTGTTTTCATGTTGGCACTCTGCAATGTCAAATTCAACTTCAATGTCCTGAAGTGGCAAAACCAAAACCTGAAGTAGGAGTTATGCTGCATACTTGGTCAGAAATGGCCTGACTTTGTGGATATTGTATAGAGGGAATCTGCAAGACTGACTGACTATTGCAACATGGTCCGTAAAGGACAGCTGGTCATCAATCAGCACCCCAAGTTTCTGCACAGACTTGGTGGGTGTTAGCAATAATGAGTTGAGCTGAACAGAGATGGGGTGCTGAACAGTCAGACGAACTGGGATAACAAGAAGGTCCCTCTTTGCCTGGTTGAGCTGTAGATGGTGTTCCTTCATTCCAGTTGCAATATTAGTAAGACATTCAGAGATAGCAGCTGATACTGTCTGGTCGCCTGGAGGAATGATAGTTACAGCTGTGTGTTATCAGCATAGTGTTGATTGGAAAAAAAAAACATTGGATTGGATAATAGGGCCTAGTGGGGAGATGTATAGGAGAAGAGGTGAGGGCCCAGCACCAATCCTTGAGGTATTCCTGTGCTTACTTGGTGCACCCCTGACATCTCTCTCTCTCTCACTTTTCTCGCCAGGACAAACGGTAAGATCTGCTGAAGAAGCAGGACTTTTACCACCTGAGGGCTGTGTTTTTTAACCAGAACTATAAGTCAAGGTCTGATCTATGTTTCATTCATCATAATTTCACATTTAATCTCTCTGCCCAACATTCTTACATTTACTTAATTCAAAATGCTCTTTGTCCTTCATAACGGCTTATAAATCTTTTACTTTACTTTCACACCGTTTGAAACTCTTGCCTGTTGCCCTGTTGGTTTCTGTCAGTCTAATTTACCACCAAATAATTGCATCTCCCTGGCTTTGCTTCTCTTAAGATATTACGTGGATCATTTATTTGGTTGTTTTAAAATGGTCTTCAAATATGTTTGCTCCATCTTCATTATCTCTTAGGAACCTTTATATGCTTAGTTTGGTTTCCTTCTGCGTATAACGTCTTCTTCACACTGCTTACTTTAGTATTAATTTTATTACAATCTGTTTTTTTATGTCATTCATTAGTTAAAAAGTATTTGATTGTTGCGGTTCTGACCTTAATGTCATTCTACTGTTTGAGATTATACTGAAATCTGAGCACTTGCACCGATATTTGGACAGTTACCGATCCAAACGAACAACCAATAAATAATTTCAATGGCAGTCTTCTCTTTCACATTGCAGACACAAGCACAGAGTTTTTTTCTGTTTTAAGCAAAGAGGGTCTGTGACTTCTAGACAGCGACTAGCCACCTTAATTGCACGTGTATCATGTCACAAAGCATAAATTTAGCAACCGCTTATACTTTTCGTGCCCAAAGCTCTGAAGAACTCAGCTATGACACTCAGCCGTTAAAATATTTTTCTATCTAAAAGGAGACTCTACTTTAACCTAAAAAGAAACCCACTTACCAGCCCACTTCCGCAAAGGAGAACGCGTCACCATAGCAACTGTCACGTCAAGACAGAGCTTACTGTTGTGAAACAAAGAGCGGTGTTTGTTTTTCATAAAAGACCTGGAAAATACAAATATTGTTATATTTTCTGTTTTTCTGTAATAAATTTTTTGAGAAAAAAAGGAAAATATATTTACCGTAATGTGTTAGTCCTGACATTCCCTATGACCTGTGACCCCTTGCTCGTGCGACACGTCACCAGTGGCGGTAAGATGTCGGCCGGGCAGTGGGCGGCCTGCTTACTGTTGGCTTTCCTGCTGCTCGATGGAGTTTGAAAGTATTCTTCAGTGGTTACGTCAGCTTTACCATGAAACTCCGCTCTCAGTGTGACAGGTGGGGAGCTTTAAGGTTGAATGTATTGGGCGTCTAGTGCCGTCACTGGTCGGCAAGAACTGCTGCTAAACTTTATGTCTGTGTTTACGGTATCGGGCAGCAAGAAGTGAACGAGCCGAGGCGGTCAACTCCTAGAGAAAAGTAGACTGGGCTGACTTCGATTGTTTATTGAAGTGAATGAGATGAGTAGACGGGAAGTGAGTCGGGATTATTAATAAGAGAACGGAAAATCGGTCGTCGTGAATGAGGGGTGTCTGTTGAAGGTTAGAACGTAATAATTTAGCAGTTGTTATCTGTGCAATGAAAGAACTTGTAAGTGTATTACTGTCGTTCTTAGCAGGGTCACCGTTCTGCTTTGCTGAGTACGTTGCGTTTACAGACAGGTCTTGTGAGAGCCGATTGTACAGCTTGTCGGCTGCTTGTGTACATGAAAGTGAAGAGAAGTGTAGTGTCATCTCGACCTTCTACAAGTGTCCAGAGAGACGAAATGACGAAGCCCTGGGTTCACAGTGTTAACATATGCTGCAAATAAAACTGCGTTCACACACGGAGTAAGCATTTAAATAGGAAATCTGTCAGTACAATTAACTATCAGAATTACTTACAGACCCATCTCAATGCAAGTTCCACAGAGCAGTGCAGTGAGTGGTTTCGTGACGTGATAGACATAGTGAATTATGTATTACCTGGAGCGAGAGAGCTTAATCTTAAATATTGGATGTTTTAACAAAAACCTATCGGATAACCTAGTGGACCTAACAGGCCCGGTTTGCCCTCACCCCCTTAAATTGCCTATTAGAATGAGAAAAAAAGAAAAAACTTTAAAAACTTTACTGAAAGAAAGGAAGAAATCTTAGAGCATCTCAAAGGTAGAGACCCCCTTCCAGGTAGGTTGGGTGTGCAGTGCAGTGCAATGCAGGGGCAATACTAGACCGAGAAGACTAGTGTAAGTGCATACTAAACTAAACGTATGGGCAGGATTGAAGTAGTTTTGGAAAGTATTTTTGTCAGACTCTGGTGTGGTTTCCCTGAAAGTCCGGTTTAAGTAGATGTAAACGCACCAGTTGTACTGTGGTGTTAACCAGAACAACCATAACGAAGGGGTGGCCTTGGTCCAGTACCCAGTGAATCCTGTAGTGGTTTGCATGAGGTATAAATGTGATTGGGTATGGGACTTGTTTAACTACAGAAAATCCTGTGTGTGTGTTGTGGTAGTCGCACTGTACACACTATAGGTCAATCCACCTGAAACAACTCGCACAATATTCAGTCAGTCAGAACAACCCTAGCACTTGACTCGGCAAACAAACTAGGAGGGTGAAAAATGCTTTTAGAGTCAGTACTAGGTGGCTATGGTAGTTCCAAGTCTCAATAATAGATGACTAAAGCCTGAAACAGAGTCCGACACTTATGCTTTGTATTGTTTAGTTTTAAGTATTAAGTAGAGTAGTTCTAATAGTAACATTAAGGAAAAAAAGCAATGTTTTAAGACTTTAAATAATTAACATTAAAGAGAAAAGTCCATCCAGTGAAGTTCATGTTCAGATATGCAGATGTGTACAGCCGCCATTTTCATCTGAAGCATGAAAGAGTGTGGAGTAGTATGAGCAGCACCGCCTCCGAGAACCAGAAAAAATTTAAAACTGATTAAATGAAACTAAAACAGAGTATTGAACCTCCAGCTTTAATCAATGAATGCATTCATATATGTTAGAGTAAGCAAAGACAACATAAAAATGGGTCTTAGAAGTTTTTTATTTATTTATTTAAAGATTTCCTTAGAGCCAGCCTGGTGTATCTCTATCAGCAGAGTATTTCACAGTTTAGGAGAGTAAGTGCTGAAATCCCACCTCACTAGTTCTTTTATGCCTGGTTCTTGGTATATTGAGAAAATCAGTGTTGGAGGATCTCGGATTGGGAGTAGGAACGTTGAGTGAGGGACACTCCAAAATGTAGGTAGGAATGAAATTGTTATCAAACTTATATATGAACAATAATAATTTAAAATTGATCCAAAAGGATATCGGCAGCCAGTGTATTGAAGCTAAAACTAGTGAAATAGGCTCAGTGTTTCTTGGTTAAGACTTGTTGCTGCATTCTGAAATGAAACTGCTTTATGTCTGTCTTAGGTAATCCTGACAGTACCTCTTTATAATGATAAAAATACAAAAGCATGAATGAATTGTTTTGCATCCTGCCATGTCAGTAGACATCAAACATTTACAGTATGAAATGAAATAAAATGAAAGAAACAGACCTTGTTATATGATTAATAATTAGTCTATTATAACACCGAGTGTTTCGACTTTTGATTTGGTATTTACGCCCAAGTGCTCATTTCTAAAATCCTTACTTGTTGCTGCCAAATATTAAATTCTCAGTTTTTCCTCAGACACTGGGTACTAGGGTTTGAAGGTTCCTGCAGAATGCAGTAGGCCTTGTGGACACAGAGTTTGGAGAATGTGTCGTCAAGAGAAGGGAAGGGCACTCCAATAATATCCTCTGCTGACTTTACTATTCTCTGCACTCTCTCTTGTGGTTGGTCATACTGCAATTTCTGTAGCCAGCTGTCATTCATCTAGTCAGAACAATCTTGACGGTGTCTCTGTAAATCATGGTGAAAATTGGAGATGGGGGGTTTGTCCTTTTTAGTTAAGGATTTTAGAATAATATGAAGAATTTGTCTGCTATGTGAGGCCCTTGGTTATGTGCCGATTGAGGAACTTGGCACCCTTTACAATCTCCACAGCAAAGCCTTTGATGCAGATTGGGATGTGGTCTCCCCGAGAAACCCCCCACCCCCCAACTGTTTACTGCTGTCAATGCTAAGGGATAGATTGCTGTCAGTGCACCAACTGGACAGCTGTTCTGCCTCCTCTATAAGATGACGCGTCATCCTTGCTTATCAAACTCGGCAAAGTCGTCAGTCAGTCATTTTCTAACCTGCTTTGTCCTGAACAGGGTCGTGGGGGGTGCTGGAGCCTAAGCCAACCAGCATAGGATTCAAGGGCATCGCAGGGTAAACACACACCCCATCCACACACTAGGACCAATTTAGTATCCCCAAACCACCCAATCGGCATGTCTTAGGAAACTGGGAGAAAACCCATGCAGACAAGGGGAAAACATGCAAACTCCACACAGGGAAGACTTGGGATGTACACCCTGGTTTCCTTAAAGTGGAAACTTACTGTGCCACTTTCTTCACAGTTGCGTCATCCATTTAAATTGATGATGTAATTACACCTGCGTTTGACTGTGCAGTCATGTACCAGCAGGGTGAAGAGCAGAGGATTGAGAACACAGCCCTGAGGAGCTCCAGTGCTCAGTGTGATGGAGCTGAAAGTGCTGCGGCCAGTCCAATCTGACTGGGGCCTTTGTGAGAAAATCCAAGATCCAGTTACAGAGGGAGGTGTTCAGCTCTAACCCAGTAGGTTTCACAATCCGCTTCTGGGAAACAGTGGTGTTAAATGCTGAACTAAAGTCTATGAACAGTATAGTGACAAATGTACAGTATTATAGCTATAGGATCATTATTATCTTGTGTACTGGATGCAGTGAAATTTGTAATTAGTTTTGCTAACCATTACTTGGCAATAGTCATCTCACATTGTTAACACCCAGTAAACAAACAAATGGTGCATTTGTCTGTTTTCTGGGATGAAAATAGGCATCCTAATATCATGTAAGAATTAGTCAGGGTACAGTAACTTGACAGTCACAACAATGGGAAGTCAGGTATTCCTGTTTTTAAACTACTGCTACTAATGTCATATTTCTCAGTCAACGTGTACTAAAAGTATTTTTTTCCTCATTTAGGAAAGATTCCATTGAGCCCAGGGGACTGCAACAAACAAAGCAATCAGCTACTGTAATGCAGACTAACTCTAAGGAGAGTATTACACAGTCAGGAAGCGGTGTACCAGTAACTCTGCAGACTGGGTTGCCAGCTAAAACTCTTGCACCTTCAGATCAAGCCAGCACGGGGAGTGGAGAGATCCAGATTCCAATTGGGTCAGCACCAGCAGAGCATGGGAGCAGGCATGCATCCCGAAGATCACGTGCAAATATATCTCTGCAAGCTCATGGACACAGCCACAGGCCTGGCAGGACACATTCTCACTGCACACCAGAGGGTTTAGAGACTCAAGAACCTGACTCGGAAGCAACAGAGCCCAGTAGCTCCATATCAGAATTACGCCACCTGTTGCAATGGTTGCACAAGAGCTTTCCATTTATTGTAATTCTTTGTGCCAAACTTATTGTCCAGCATGCTTTAGGTATGTCTCATTAATATTACTAGAACACTGGGTGTTGAGAGTAATTGTAACATCTCTTTTAGCCTTCAGCAGTTCTTTTATGAGAATAGCGAGGAAGTTTTATTCTCCTTTATCCTTTTATTTAAAAATGGCACATTGCTTTGCATTGTTTGCCTCATACCTTCGGGAGCGTCCACGTTTGAGTGTGCTGTTGTGTCCCAAAAAACAGGTATACAGTTATGTGAAAAAGTAAGTGCACCACATGGAAATTGTTGACTTTTCAACATATTTGAATAGGCAAAAATTAGATCTTTGTGCAAATAGTGCCTACAGATAAAGGTGATAAGCTGAAGAAATGGCACACAAAGTTGACATGGTGTATTCATTCTCAAAATTTAACAAAAATATAGATTTGTCACATGGAAAAATAAAGTACATTTATCACCACTTTAAATAGAAGAAGACCCTGTCTTCTTTAAACTGCAAATATCTAGGGTCTGATGTTCTCTTTGTTAAAATGCCTACAGCGACTAGGTTTGCTATGAATCTGGAAAGGGACTGAAAAAGATCAGCAAATTATGTGAAATAAATCATAACACAGTAAGAAAAATAGTCCAAAAATAGTGCAGATTTCAGATGACTGTTAATTTGTGCAGGAGTGGTTGATCCAGCTAATTCAGCCCAAGGGCAGACTGTTCAGATGAAGTCTCCAAGTACTCCAGAATTTCTTCATGTGATCTGCACATATCTCTTGCAAACGTTGGTTTCATAGTACATGCATCAGACTGCACAAATTGACCAGGTGTGAAGTGTGCCAGGATAAAGCCTTTGCTATTCAAAAAGAACTTTAAATTAAGACGACAATTTGTCATTGAACATAAAGGCAAAAATCAGGCCTTTTGGAACAATGTGCATGGAACAGATGAATCAAAAATAGAGTTGTCTGGCGAAAGTAACAGGAGACATGTTTGCCACAAACTGAATTTCAGGAGAAGAACCTCATTCCAGCTGTACTGGTTTAATACTGCTGAATAAAAGGCTGTGCTTGGAAAAGCTGAAAAGCTCGCACGTCCTGCTTAGATTCATGTTTTGGAATGATTGTCAAACTAGATACTCTATAAAGAAATCACAGCAGGTACATTTTCAAGCAAGAAACCAAAATGTAGTGAAGATGATAATGATATTATAAAGTATAGAGAGACCTGTATACTTCCCTGTCCAGCGTGCTGACCTGGGTGTGTAGTTATGTATACAGGATTATAAATATTTTAATGTACATTAACTTTAATTGTAAAAGAAGTAATTTTATCAAGGAGTTTAAATCACCATAGCAAGTCTATAGAGCATATAGGCAAAGCTTTCACTGGCTACTTAGAAAATAATAACTTGAAAATGCATGGCCCATACACCATGGCTGGCTGCTGCTCATATTGATTCTTATAAGAAAATCTATTAAAATATAAGTGTGCTTGGAAAAAGTATAAAGGACTGAAAGATACCAGTAATAAATCTTGAACGAATGCTCTAAATAAGAAATTGTTTTTCTAACCTGCCAGGTTTATACCATTTATTTTCCATAATTTAGGCAACTTCACAAAAATGAATCGTGGCAATGTCAACACACAAGGTGTTGCAAGAAACTCCGTATCCAGGCACAATGTGACAATGCTGACTATGTTCTAGTTTAACCATTGAGACAAATGACACATTGCTGACACCTTACTGTCTTGGCTCCTGATAGTGCCATTGTGTTGAATTTCACTGAACTCTGACAATACTAATACAATGCTTAACTTGCTCTGTACTTGCATTGCTTAAAAAACATTTTCAGGCATAACTCTTGACTGCCATGCAAGACAAAGGCTTTGTATCTGGTGCAGATTCCTAAAGCAAAAATTTTAGATTTTTTTTCCCCATAATTTTTAAATCAAGAAAATCACACTGGAAACAGTTTTTCTATGGGCTTTCTGCCCATGTGTTCTTGTTATGTCCTTTTCTGAAGATCAGACATGATTAGTAATGCCAGCCTGGGTGGTATAGTGTGGGTAGGGTTTTGCAGCTATATGTTATATATGTATGCTATACACTGATAGTTTCTATATGCAGAAATATGCAGAAACTGTATACCACTGTTTGTTTGGTAATTGGAGTTTATTTTGTTTTTATATGCTGTATTATCACACTGTTAACTTGCCAATTATTGAAAAATAATGAGAATAAACTATAATGTTGTGCTTAACCTTGTACTCAGTAACATGTTTATAAAAGTATTTACATTTCATATGTGAATTCTTAACTTGCTGTACTATTACTGTAGCGAGTATGTACAATATTAATATTGCCATGATCAATTAATCTCTGTGAAGCCTATTCGCTAGATATGCAACGTAAATGACATATTTACAGTTTTTTTTTTGTACTTTGTGTTGGCTGTTTTATGCAAGGTCGTGTCTGGGGTTAGCAGGAAACTATTTAGAAGGTTGAGATTTTTTTTTCTTTTTGTTTTTAAATAATGTAACTTGTAGGGTTTTGAATAATTAGAATAATCACTCTTAATGATCTTTTCCTTGCAGGCATTGCTGTGGGGATTGGACTCCTTACAACATTTCTTTATGTAAATAAAAGTATTCAGAGTCAGGTTTTCTTACGGGTAAGTGGTTGTTGAATTCCTTCTTCAGTTTGTAGTCCCTAGGCAAATAGTTCAGTAATATTTTAATTTAAGTCTTTCTCACCCGTGCTCTGCTATTATTCCACACTCTTACTGTGCTAAAGATTCCCAAAATTCTCATTGGTATCAGTCAATCTTCAAATTTTTTCAGAATTTTTCTGCACAATTCCAAGTTGTTTGTCCAAGCAAATACGATTGCAGTACAATTCTTTGTTTTCAGATGTACTGAGCAAGAAGTAATCTGATGGATTTACTAGGCTTACTGTATTATAGCAGTGTTTCTCACCTTTTCTGGTGTTCCAGTCCTCCAATCTTCTCACGTGGCGAGTCAAGCGCTGTTGTCCAAGTGAAGGGGAGATTGAGCGTGATTTAACTAGCGTCGACCCACCACCATTGTGGCCCAATGGCTGAGTGAGACTGCCTTAGAGGATAGGTCCCTGTATTTTACCTGTTAAAGCCTGATGAGATCATACTGCATTTAATGAGTAGGAAATGCACAAAAATGGTGGTTTCAAACAATGCTAGATCTTTACTGGAGCTGCACAACAGACATTAAAAAGAACTGTTGATTTTATATAAATTCTTGATGAAGTTTTAACCATCTTCAAGATGACTGTAGACATTTTTGCTTTTTTTATAATTTAAAATACAATAGTGTTACTAGTGATGCTTAAATTAAGTCAACATTTAGATTAAAAAATGTATCACCCAGTTCTCCACTACTGCCTTTTCCCAACTGCCTGAACTATAGAGCTTGATACTGGTCACCATAATTATTCTTGTCTTGTGCTGATTGTTGTTGTTGTGTGTTTTTTTTTTTTTTTTAATAGAATTTTATACTGAATCCTCGAGCGATACTTATAGGGACATACTGATACAAACATTCTTCACTGAACCTAAGAAAACAGCAGGCTGAATGCCAAAAAAGTTACAAAATGTGAGAGGAGTTAGGTTGCAGAAGAGCTTTTCCCATTTCATGGCTGTCAATTTGTATGGCCTACGTTGTTTGTTAAGCTCAACTTCTTTAAATAACTCTACACTGTGTTGTGATTCAGTTTGTCCAGCTAGGATTCCTTCTTCTCCTTTCTTCTTTTGTCCATTTATAAAAGCATCATGGCTTCTCAGAGTATATCACTGCAACCTGCTAAAAATGGTGCACAGCGACCCCGAATGCAGTGTGGTGTGACATGTTAGCCATTCTTTGTAGAACATGGGGTGCTGTTTTAAAGCATCATTTATAAATAGCACAGGAGAACAATAGAAACCACACAAAATACTCAAAATTTCACTTTTTTTTTTCTCATCTGACCAAATACGCAATGTGTCAGTTTGTTCTATTTTCACTGTATATTTTCAGTAAAATAAGATTTGGTGCATCTCATTACTTGAAATATCTATCAGTCTAATAAAATGATATCGATCAGTTTTAGGGATCACTTTCTGCACTCTTTTTGGTGGTTTGTTTTTCATTTTTTAGCACTGAAAATAAATAGAATGCTGCGATGCTGCAGGAGTTACTGCTTCAGGACTCATGACGTGAATCCCATTTAATTTATATATTCAAGCCACGACTGTGGGTGTTCCTCCCACGTCCCAAGAACTCGCATGTTAGGTTAATTGGATATACAGAAATAGCCTGCTGTTGATGCGGATACCCAGTTCAGGATTCGTTCCTGTTTTGTGGCGGCTGCTGCTGCCAGGATGGGCCACAGCTACGTGCAAACCTATGTTGGATTTAGTGGGTCAGAAAATTAACGGGTGGGTAAAAGTGTATTATTTAATGCACACCATTTTGTGTTTCCACTGCACCCCTGTAGATGTAGCTGTACAGATCTTCACCTTTTTAACTATGAATTAATCATATACTCCTCATTTTTGTGTTTAAAACGATTGCCTAAATTAGTAGGGTGACATGGAAAAACTTGGTTTGATATGGCGTTTACACGGGAGAAAGGTAGAAATTAGCAGCGCATAGCAGAAAATGTAACACATTACAACATGTTTTAAATAGAGACAAGAGTTTTATGGTCAGATATGAGGATTGTTTGCATCTCTTGGACTGACACAGACAACCTGACTACAGACCCACATTGTATTGAAAAACTCATCAGAAATTTCAAAAGACTTTATTGGACAGTTACCTTATCCAAAGATCTTGACCATACTGTACATTGTTCTCCTCTCTTGCTAAATGAATCTTAGCCTGAAGAAGTCTAATTTTTTTACATTTAAGATGTCTTACTTAAAGGTTTTCCAATGTTGTATCTGTCCTAGTGTGTATATAAACACAGGGAATTCCAGTTTCTATATTACAGGCCTAAGTTGCCTCGAAAGCTTGCATATTGTAATCTTTTCAGTTAGCCAATAAAAGGTGTAATTTTGCTTGACTTCTCACTACTTTGCCCAGAGGGGACTGGGCGGTCTCATGGTCTGGAATCCCTACAGATTTTATTTTTTCTCCAGCCGTCTGTAGTTTTTCTGTTTTTTCTGTCCCCCCTGGCCATTGAACCTTACTCTTATTCGATGTTAATTAATGTTGATTTATTTTGTTTTATAATTGTGTCTTTCATTTTTCTATTCTTTAATATGTAAAGCACTTTGAGCTACTGTTTGTATGAAAATGTGCTATATAAATAAATGTTGTTGTTGTACTTGCATACAATAATGACTGATGCTTTCTTACTACTGCAAGGCCCTTTGTAAGTTACTAATGTGACTATTCTTTTGTTTGCCCTAATTATCTAAACAGGAACGTCGCTCAAAGCTGCAGTGTTCTTGGCTTCTACTCTTCCTTACCATGTCTTCCATCTTGCTGTATTGCACCTTCAAATCAGAATCCTTGTATTACAGGTTTGAAAGTTGATTTCAAATTTAACTCATAAGTAAAATGTAATCTAACTTAATGCAAGTTACACTCTTGATATTAACAATTCTGGTACTACCTGGCTTTAGACCATAGTTGTTAAGTGTGTAACATTTGTTTATGCTGAATAACCCAGCATTCATTTAACTCATTCTTTATATGGGTTACTGTTATCTCATGGTATCTTAGGAATTTTGAAGGAACACAAATTCTGAATTGAGAAATCTGTTACGTGTTTTTAAAACCATCTCAAACAGCAGCAGTATCTGTGAAGATTGGTTTCCATTCCCGAGATGCAAGCATGGTGATACCTGGATGCTGTTACTGTTTATACACACATACAGGTTCTGTAGCCTGCCAAACCTGGCCAAGACTGTAGGAACTAACAATTAGAATGCAAGTACTCTTCCTCCTTTGCATTCTGTAGGGATGCACACAAACATACTTCTGCCTAACATTATCCGGATCCCATGATCAGTTCTTGACTGATTTGGCTTCCTTTTATTAAGTTTGTGTGTTTGTCTTCTTATTCATGTGTTTCCCTTTGGGGAAAACATTGCAGACATCAAATCACCACCTACATAGCAAACATAGTCTTTTATAGTTTCATGACTCCATGTTTGAGTCAAGACATTCAACTTAAAAGAAGGATTTTTTCTAACTGCATGAAATCTTCCCCAAATAGGCTATTGTTGATGAGCCTTACTGTATTTTTTTCTGGTAATAGTTTTAAAGTCATTTGAAGTATTTTACATCATTTATAAAGAAAATATACAACTTTTTAAATCATGAAAACTATTCTAGATTTAACACATTTCATGTTACCTAATGATATGACACAGTTTACATTGCCATTTTTGTTACTTTAAAATCTTGGCTTGACTGCTGTTCTGCTTTTTGTACTTCTATGGATTTCCTTCAGGGATTGCCTGTCAGGTTGACTGTCAGCTTGTCTACAACTATTCTATTCTGATTATGTGTTTTAACTATATTAAGGAATTAGGTCACATATAGAGCAAAACCCTTTTTTGAGCCGGTTGCAGCTTTGTTAAGCTGCACTCTGCAAAAACTATGACCACCATAAGTGGATTAGATAATCTGGTGCTTACTGACAGAGACACATTATGTACAATGCTGTCAGTGCCTTGTGACTTTTTCCTTTCTTTCTGATGCTAAAAATGACAATTTATTCCCCTTTACATACTGTATGACAAAAGTTAATGTTGCAATCATATCCCTATAAGCAAATGTCAGTCTGCCACACCTAATCAAAAAAAAAAAAGCTCAACAGCATAATACAAATGTGTTTAAAATTCTTGGGGACTATATGGTGGTTGCTAAGAGGTACATGTAGATTATTTATATTTTTGCAAATTAAAGTTGCATATACAGGCAAACCTTTTTTTTTTTTTTATTTTTAAACACAATTCAGTCCTCAAATACTGCCAAAGTACTATAGTAATTAACTATCTTGTGCATACACTTTTTTTTTCTTACTTTAAGGACATTTCTTTTTTGTGGAGATGACTTTTGGCCAGTCAGGGGTAGCTTTGATGTGAAATTACTTAACCAGCTTTCTCTTTGATAAGTTCAGTATAAATCAGCCTCTAATTCATCCTGGCAGCTGTAGTTTGCCAGAAAACCTCATTTTAACACTGCAGTGTCTCTTTCATTGCTATATCGTAACAGGTATAATGATTTCAAAAGCTCTACGTAAATGTGGGCAGAGCATTGTTACAGGAATCTCTGTGGCGATGGTACATTTGTGATGCACCATCCGTTAGAATGCAGTCTGCTGTGCGTGTACTAATCAAGTGCAATTGTTTTATTTCCCATTTACCAGAGGTGTCATCAGAAATATTACAACCAATGCATAGCATAAAACAAATTAAGGACCCCTTTTGTTTGTTGTGGTTGATATGGAAATGGTGTTCCATAATGCATCTTGTGCAAAAGGGCAGTGCATGATTACTGAGTAAATGTGTATGTATATGTATGCATTGTGTGTGCAATAGTTTATGTATTTTATTATTTCTAACAATGTATTGAGCAGGTCTGTGTGAACAGGGCCTCAAAAATTGCATACTTATGTTTAAAGTAATATATTTCAGAATCTGGATGAATGATTACACAGTTATGCTTATATAGTTACATGTAATATGTTTATGTAATACAAATGCATTTTAGAACTTGTTCTAAAAGATAGCTTAGACAGTCCTCAGGCATATGTGGGGGGAACTGCATATCGTACAAATAATTACTACTGGAGGTGAGTAACTTTTGATGTCCCAAAATCTATTTTGCTCCTGTTACAGTCTACATGTTTTTTTTTTTCCACGTGCTACACATCTTGTAAAGATTACAGCTATTTTGAAACTCCTTTACAGTGTATTCAACATACAAAAAGTAAAAAAAGAGGAAAAAAGTCACACTTAACAAGCTTTGCCTTGTAGCAGTAGCTGTACTCAAATAGAATTACAAAAGCATCACACTTTCTACATGTAATTTAGGTTAAGAGATTACAAGCTATTAGTGTTTTAATAACAGATTAAATAACACTTTTTGTGGTTCATAAGACAAATACCTGAACTTTTGTACTATGTGGCAAGTGCACATAAAATGTAGTGGGAAGAAAACAAATGATGCAGAGTTGACTTACTCACTCACCTGTTAACAAAAACACTATTTCCTGTTCATTTAAAAGGTGAATGTGGCAGGATGGTACTTTAATGCAGGGTCTGGAAAACTGGGGTCCAAATTTTATTTATTTTTTTTTGTATTGGCCACGTTTGTCATTTCTTCCTCCCCTTCTTCCGCATTAATCTGAGGTCATTATCACTGTAAATTATACCAGTTATTTTTGAATGCCCCTTTATGGTGAACTGCTCACCTAGAGAGTATAGCTTATATTTTTGATACTATAGGCTTAGTACACACCACTAGCTTTCTATCATGTCAAAGAAGAAAAAGGTTTATGCACAGGGTCGCAAATTTCAAGAAAAAACAATCGGAATACTTTTTTTTTCCCCCCAAGGAATAGAAAAACAATTTGTAGGATCTGCCAAGAAACTGTTGCAGTAATTAGAACATTAGATGAGAACAGGCCATTCAGTCCAACAAAGCTTGCCAGTCCTATCCACTTATTTCTTGGAAAAAAAAAAAGTCGAGTTTTGAAAGTCCCTAAAATCTTGCTGTCTACCACTCTACTTGGTAGCTTATTCCAAGTGTCTATGGTTCTCTGTGTAAAGAAAAACTTCCTAATGTTTGTGGACACTGTACACTTTGTATTTGGGGCAGGGCACCCCATTTTGATTACAATCCCCTAAACTCCACACGTGGACCCCACCCCCAGGTGCTGCACATGCAGAACTTTGCTATCAAAGCTCTCATGTTAGGAAGCAAAATGTACAAATTCACCTAAGGTGCCAAAAACACTAGTGCCTATAACTGTCCATGTAGTTCATGATTTCTTTTCTGTAAGATGCTGCTTACACTGTACTGCAATGTATACATCATCTGTTGTGTTTTAAATAGTCAAACGTTATTCACTTTGCCAGCGCTCTCCTTGTCTAGTCACGACAGTACATACAACACATGTTGATATTTGGTCTGATTGACTACTTGTATTTACAGATTTTTATTGACTTGACTGCAACATACCTGTAACAGGTAAAAGAAAAAAAAATGAGAAGGTTGTGAATTTGGGAGTTGTATTCTGTAAACTTCCTGCTGAGATGCATCCAGGCGTAAATGTGCATGTGTTTTAAAACCCTTTTTGTTTACAGTTCAGATAATCTGAGTATATATATTTGTGTCCCAGGTTATTTTATTGTTTTATTAGAAGACAGTGTATGAATCTGCTAGTATGAAATATCCATTTATATTACATGAGCAAAAACATGTGATTATTTTTCTGCATATTGACACATGAAATAGAATTCAACATACAAGCTATCACTGCAAAGGATATGTGTGAACTCCTGCAGTTACAATAATATATACTGTACACTGTAAATATGACAATATTTAATAATAGCTAAAACTTTCTGCTGGAACAACAATTTCTGACCAGTGTAGTAAAAACGTTTTTTTTTTTTAAACTAAATAATGGTAGCAGCTATTTATTTTTTTTAAATGATGTTGCTTTTACCTTTTCTAGACATGGACCACTAATGGCATGTGAAAAACATGGCCTGTAAGAGAGAAGAATGCAATTCGGGACATGATGAGTTAAACTCTCCCCCCCAGTAGCAATTGTTTACACATGGGAGACTGCATGGAATACATCTTAAAACTGTCCCAAGGCAGAAGTCTTTTAGAAGTAGCTGTAAAATGCATTTGTGGGTTTATTTATTTATTAGCGGTATAGGCATAAATGTGACTATTTCTTCATATTTGAAGTTATATTCCTTAAAAATCATGCAATTTCTGCATCTCTGGATGCACAGGTTTGCACAATACATTGTTAGGCATAAATATATATGAAATATGTAATCTGGTAGCAGTGTACACATCCATTCAGTCAATGTTTGTGCACTGCCATATCAGCCACAATAATTAAATGATGCTCTAAATTCTTCACAGTGAATGACCATATTTAGCAAGTGAAAATAAGTCATTGTTCATGTTGGTATTGTGATTCGTATTAATGCACCCTGAAAGGAGTGGGAGAGGTGGCGATGAACAGATTGATTGTTTGTTTATTAAGGAGAAGTTTCAGTAGGAACTCTGAGTTCTTTCATAAGACACTAGAGGGCTAGTTCTGGTAATGGTTATGTGAGAGAGAAAGCTAGTGAAGATGGAATATACAGCTAAGTTATAAAGGACTAAGATCAAGCATTTAATATGTCTAAAGTTTCACAGAGGGTGGGGAAGGAATTGGACTCGATGTTTGTCCCATTGAGCCATCCCTTTTTAGAGCCTGGTCATTTTAACCAGAAGACTAATATTAGATATAAGGCTGACAATTGTTAACTCTGCAGGGGAAAAACTGAAATGCTAAAGTTTACAAAATGGATAAATGCTTTTCCAGTATTGTATGTCCAGAATTTCTTGTTATCGAATAAAGCTGAAATCAAATTACCATACTTAAAAAAAAAAAGTTTTGTTCTTTCTTGCTTACAAGCTATTTGTGTTTCAACCAGTTTTAAATCGCAACAAGCAACACTAAGTGCTTAAAGCATTCATTCCTTGACATGGTGATAACCTTTTGTTGAAAATGTTATTTGTTAAAAGTATTTCTCAACTTTTTTTTTTTTAACAGCCTAATATTCATGACTCCAAATATTGAGCCTGTAGGATTCTGGGATGTCTTGTGGATAGTGGGTGTCACTGTCTTCATCCTGAAGTTTTGTACTATGGGTGTGAAGTGCCTTATTTTATTACTGCCGGCTGCTATTAACCCATATAGATCACGGGTAAGGAACATAACTTAAAACTATGTTTGTATACTAGACATACTTCCTCTCTTATCAAGCCTTACTGTCAGAACACAAATTCAGTATCTATTCCTAGCATCTAAAGATACTAGAATAAGGTTCTGCTAGTGTGATTAAAATTCTTTAAAAATAAATAAATAAATAAAAATAAAAAATTCTTTGCATTTATATAGCGCTTTTCTCACTACTCATAGCGCTCAGTAATTGCAGGTTAAGGGCCTTGCTCAAGGGCCTAACAGAGCAGAGTCCCTTTTGGCATTTACGAGATTCGAACTGGCAACCTTCCGATTGCCAGCGCAGATCCCTAGCCTCAGAGCCACCACTCCGCCCTAAGGTAAATAACAGCTGTGAAAAGTTTTCTCCTTTTTCTTAAAGGGTATGCAAGTTATAATCCAATAAATAAACAAAAAGAACATTAAAATATTAATGTGTAAAATGCAATTGCAAATATGTTCAGGAGAAATGTACAGTAATAAAATTGTAGATTATGAAAATTAACATTAGTTAAAAATTTGTAAAAATGTTTCTAATGAGCTTTCTACCTCTCTATCCAGTATCAGTTTGTGTTCCTTTGTCAAGATACTAGTGGACATCTTTTGGAAATTTTCAGTTTCTTGACAATCTGTCGCATGGATTAACCTTAATTTCACAAAGCAACAATAGACTAACACCCTTTTTGAGGACGCCGTTTTATTTTAGCCAGTTGTAAATCTAGAACTGTGCTTTAGGAGTGCCAGTAACTTGCAACCCAAAGAAAGAAACCGAGTATAAGATTTCAACTGTGGAAACCCAATTACAATAAGCTTCTGTAAGAAACAAGTGCTATTTCATCATTATTACGGAGTTTAGAGAGTTACCATTTGGGCATTGTAGTAAAGGCTACTGAAAAATGGGGTTTGTAGTCATAGGTGTATAATAAATTATAAATCCGTCATTTCAAACAGTAATAGCTGTTTGCAATGCTAGTAATGTAATGGCTATATTGTTAAATCAATTTAATGGTGTCATGACAAAATGTACCTTAAAAAGGTATAAATTTCTATCAAAAGCCTGTAAATTTCTGCGGGATTTTAAACTTGTGAAAGGTACTTTGTCATGGGCATGAATTATCCTGATGTACATTGGTGTCTAACTGAGCAACCTTTTTATGTAGTTGTAGTCATTAATTACTACATTTTTTCCATCATATAATCCTGTCAAATCATATAGAAGGTAAATTAATTTATTGGTTATTGATTGTGCCATTAATTGTTTTTATAGGAATCAAAATATTTAAAACCTGCATTTTCAAAAACAGACTCTGACATCAGATGAAAAAGAAACCTCTTTCTATTATTAAAACATTCAGTTTAAAAAGAGAATTTTATTGCACCAGTTAGAGTGCAGATCTCTATATGATGCCTGCAGTGTAAGCAACAAAACTGCTTTGCAAACGGAACAACAAAGTACTGTATACATATTCTATGCAGATGTAGCACACAATTCTAGATGTTGAACTTAGGTCACCATTCCTATAAAAGGCAAGGAAGCTGTTATCACTTTTCATAGAGAGGCACCAAAAAAATGTAAATTTTTTTTTATAGAAAGCTAGTGTCATCTTTCCAAGACAGCCAATACAAAGCATGAACGTTTAGGCAGAGGATTAGCATCATTTTCCTACCAAGGCAGCACTAATTACTATGCAGATGGCTATAGTTGCTGGTTGTTCCAGAGAACATTTTTCATTTTGGAGGATCACCTACCTCTACAAACTAAACATTACACAGCAAACAAATATACTGATCAAAAAATTAAAGGAACACTTTTTAATCAGAGTATAGCATCAAGTCAGTGAAACTTCATGGATATTGATCTGGTAAATTAAGAGATGGGGTAACTAATCCGTTTCAGCTGCTTTGGTGTTAATGAAATTAATAACTGGTGCACTAGAGGGGCAACAATGAGATGAGCCCCAAAACAGGAATGGTTTAACAGGTGGAGGCCACAGACATTTTTTCCCTCATCTTCTCTGACCATTTTTTTTCACTAGTTTTTCATTTGGTTATGGTCAGTATCACTACTGGTCGTATGAGGCGATACCTGGACCCTACAGAGAGGTTGCACAGATAGTCTAACTGCTCCAGGATGGCACATCAATACGTGTCATTGCCAGAAGGTTTGCAGAGTCTCCCAGCACAGACTCAAGGGCATGGAGGAGATTCCAGGAGACAGGCAGTAAATCTAGGAAAGCTGGACAGGGCCGTAGAAGGTCCTTAATCCATCAGCAGGACTGGTATCTGTTCCTTTGGGCAAGGAGGAACAGGATGAGCACTGCCAGAGCCTTACAAAATGACCTCCAGCAGGCCACTGGTGTGAATGTCTTTGACCAAACAATCAGAAACAGACTTCATGAGGTTTGCCTGAGGGCCCGGCGCCCTCTAGTGAACCCTGTCCTCATTTCCCAACATCACAGAGATTGATTGGCATTTGCCGTAGAATACCAGAATTGGCAGGTCCAACCACTGGCACCCTGTGGTCTCACAGATAGAGAGCAGGTTCACCTTGAGCACATGTGACAGACGTGAAAGGGTCTGGAAAATCGTGGAGAACATTATGCTGCCTGTAACATCGTTCAGCATGACTGGTTTGGTGGTGGGTCAGTGATGGTCTGGGAATGCATATCCATGGAGGGATGCACAAACCTCTATAGCCTAGACAATTCCACCTTGACTACCAATAGGTATCGGGATGTAATCCTTGGACCCATTGTCCGACATTATGCTGGTGCAGTGGTTCCCGAGTTCCTCCTGGTGCATGACAATGCCCGACCTCATGTGGCAAGAGTATGCAGGCAGTTCTTGGAGGATGAAGGAATTGATACCATTGACTGGCCTCCATGCTCGCCTGACCTAAACTCAATAGAACACCTCTGAGACATTGTTTCAGTCCATCCGACACCAGCAGGTTGCACCTCAGACTGTCCAGGAGTTCAGTGATGCCCTAGTCCAGATCTGGGAGGAGATCACCCAGGATACCATCCGTCGTCTCATTAGGAGCATACGCTGACATGGTCAGGTATGCATGTGGGGGCCATACAAACTCCTCAGTACGATTTTGGGTTGCTGCAATGAAATTTCGACAACACGGACTGCTGCATCATTTTTTCCCTTTGATTTTTGGGGTGTCTTTGAATTCAGCCCTCTGTAGGTTGATAATTTTCATTTCCATCAAACGATGTGGAATCCTTTCATTTCAAACACATTACCCAGTCTATATCAGTATAGATATCCAGCAGGATTTTTTTTCCCATTGAGATCTGATGTGTTTTCAAAGTGTTCCTTTAATTTATTTAGGTGGTTTATTTTCCAATAATGCAGTCCAACCAGGACACACACTAGTTAGTTTAATGTCAGTGTTGCATATCACAAGTAAATTAACAGGAATCATATATGAGAACGTGCACAGAAGCACTTAATTTTTATGACGGTGTTTACAAGTGACAAAAGACGACAAGTAAGATTTTGCAGCTGCATGTATTGCATCTTTCTTTGAATAAATGTTAACCTCCTGTAACAAATGTTCTTGGATAATATTTTTCTGTTTAATTTTCAATATCCTGCTAGCAGGGTTACTCCACGCTGCCCTGGGTGGAATAAAGTGCAGGTCACGTCACTAAATAAATTCTTTTGGGAGACACTTTTGTGCACATGTAGAAATATCTTTTCTGCAATGGAGACATTGAGGAGGAAAAAATCTTACAAGATTAGATGGCTTTTAAAAAATAGGATGGCTTGGTCCATATCTACATTAACTTGCTCCTGGTGTTGTAGGGCTGCTGGTACATGCTTACTGAGGAGGTCAGTCAGATTTACCAGGCTGTTGTGCCAGTTCCTGTGTGGTTTCGATACCTCATTACATACCAGGAACAGGATGGTTACACAGGATTGACGCTGGGAGTTGTCCTGGCTTTGGTCTACCTCATGCTAAAGGTGAGAAGATTTTTGTTAGGTCTGGGATATAATTTAGTGGTTTAATTATCCTTAAATTAATTGTCAGATGGCAGCCTATCCAACATACTGTGATCTAATATGAATGTACTGTAACTTTTAATTGGATGATCTGAAGTGCTATGATTTTAAGTAAATTGATACTTTTCAGCTGCATAATTAAAAATGGCTTTAAGAATCTCTAAAAAAAAAAAAAAAAAAATATAAAAAAATGAAAGAACTGAAAGTTGGGCAGTTAATAGTAGGAGGTGCAAACCACCAAAGTATTTTAGTAATTAGTGGAGCTATATTGCTGGTAAAATTTGATTTCAGAAAACATGCCCTCTGCATTTATGACATATATTTATGGCAATTAAATGGAAGATGGAGGTAATTGATTTTTTATCTCAGATTTTTACAACTTTGATCAAGAAATTGTCATTTTAATCCAAAGAAAGAGTTTCCAAAGAAAATCCTTATGTCTGTTGCTATTTAGCATAGCTAGAATGGTTCATAAATGTAAATATTCAGGATGTAATATTGTTTTTAAAAAACAGAGTGTCTGATTTCCATTGACCCCTTTGCCATAGTTTTTATTTTAGTTGTACGTTGTAAATGCACAAATGTAAGTCCATACAAATCTCTTCATAGGTAGAGCTATGAAACACTAAGCACTGTGTGGCTACAAGTATGAAGAGCAATAAACTGGCTCTTAATTTTTTGGTCCTCCCAGATAATTTTGGAAAATTAAATGTCTACAAGACACCATGACTGATAGTGGCTGGAGAACCACTCCCACCAGTAACACAAATAGCAGTCTAGTGTGACAAAGCCTGCTCATATCTGGACTATCTGTGTGTTCCAGTGGAGGTAGGAGTAAGTCCCACTCTCTGCAGCAATGGCATTCAGCCTTACTGGGCATTATTTTGGATTTTTCACATGTGGAACCATTAACAGTAGGCCTCTTAAGACTGCCATGTTAGCTTCTAGTGAAATTATTTATAATTTTAAAAGCAGTACTTCACATTTTACGTTTATATTTATGAGAAATGCTTCACACAACAAAAGAATTTTGCCATGCTTGTGGAAAAATATTTTTGACTTCAAGAATGCTAAACTTATTCTTTAAAATACAGTTGAATTATCAAAAAAGTAAAAATTAAGGCATGCTGTGATATTTTAATTATATTTTACATGATTTAAAATAAAGTGATGCAAGTTTAAAGTAATGCTTAACTCTTTTAAGTGTGTTGAACAAATGATGCCTAATTCTAGTTTTTCGTATCTTCTCAGCTCCTTGGGCTTTATGGGCAGTGGAGCTCCATTCAGAAAGCTTTACAGGTTTTCCTTAACAAACAGGTTAGTGTTGTGTTTTTTTTTTTGGGACATTCAAGATTAGCATGCATGTTGTAGGGCCATCTTCCTGTATCTATTTCATTGAAGTGTTTATAAATGGCAAGAGCAATACTGCTCCATGCAGAGCCACATATTGATTTAAATAGGTGCAGCCTGAGTGCCTGTGGCAACAACTTTGGGAATTATATTTAGTCAAAGCATCTATTTTCCTAAAACTACATATTCGTTTTCAGGGTCATTGGGATCTCAAACTGCCTTTTCAGTCTTTAATTTTAAGAGGTAGCTACTTTGGAGAATAAATGATGCAAATATTAGAAATCCAATGCTATAGCTTTGTAACTCAAGTTTAGCTTCTTAGTTAACGCACAGATGATCTCATAATCTTTGAACAAAAGGTAAATATAGTTATAGATGACAGAGTAATGTCTTTGCATTATGTTTTAGCGCTATGGAGTGATGGCCACCAAGCACCAATGTAGTGAAGCTGGTGACGTGTGTCCAGTGTGTCAGGCAGAGTTTCGTGATCCCTGCCTTCTTGTCTGTCAGGTAAGACTGTTTTCGAGGTCTAAATACACAGCCAAAATATAAACTTCCTTCTTGCATTGAAAAAAGTTATGGGGGTAAAAGATTAAATGGCTACATTGTTTCAGTATTTGATAATGGGCCCTAAAACCATTAGGTTCCAAATGTTTGCAACATCATTCCACAACCAGAACATCAGTCTCGACTGTGTACCTTTTTAAGCTAAGTCAGTCAGCAACATAAACCCAATTTTGAAAAATAGCTAATTGTTCTCCATGCACACACTACTAATTACTGAGAGTATTTCCAAAAGTGAATGAAACTTGTTTATAAGAAAGTCACATGCTTATATTTACAGACATTCTGCCATCTAATAGTGAAGTTGGTGTCCGCCAATGCTGAGGTTGTTGAAATTCTTACTCAACTTATGTCTGTCATCAGCTATGTGCATTCAAGAGTGCGTATAAACAGAGATGGGAGATTGAAGGGCAAAAAATAAAAACTGATTTCACACCCCTTGGTTTTTTGTTTTATGAAACCAATATTTTATGCAGTTGCATTCATTTATTTATATGACTGCATCAATGTACCAAGCACAAGAAAACATCAACTGACAACTGGCTCAAGGCAATACAAGCTTTATGATGTATGAATGTGATTAAGAAAAGTATGGTGCTCATTAGGAGCTTAAACACACTACATGATGAATGATTAATAAACTAGTCATGCTTGTGTTTTCAAAATGGAACATATAAAATAAAAAAAGTCTTGTACTGTCTCATTAGTGGATGGTGGCTTATCATCACGCTGTTGTGAGCACTTGAAATTGTACCCACTATGGCAAGATTAATGTTACTCAAGGGTGGCAACCTTTTGAAATGATATGCTTTCGAAAGCTATAATTAAGGCCATTTTGTTATTGTCATGGATTAGATTACACAGTTATGATATTACACATAGGAATGGACACATGTATAGAATATTGATAATGTGCTTATGAACTGGAGTTATAATTTGAAACATCCAGCTAAATAACGGTGTAGGAGAAGGCCAGAAGACTGCTAGATAGGTAAGTGGAGACTGTTCTTATTTCTTTATGGACAGCAGTGAAAAATTCAGAAGATTTTAAGTTCTCAGACAGCAAAATAAATGTACATCTTAATACATAAGCAATGGGTACGTTATGCAGACATGGTGTGAAACATTAAGTTTCTGTATTTTTTTTTATTAATTAAATAACAGTTCTTTAAAATACAATATTCTACTGAGTTGCACAAAGTTCAATGACATTTTGTATCAAAGGAAATATTATTCTACATTTTAGTAGAATATTGTTGGAAATGTGTGACTCCTAAAATACATTATCAGGTTTTCAGTAGAATGACATCAGCATAGCAAAAAGATATGCAGTTTCAGTATAATGTGCAGCTTGCAAGTTTACCTGATGCCTTTATCAGAAAAGTTGGAGTGCAACAAATCCAATCCATTTGAACATTAATAGCAGAGAAATAGGTGCTCTCTCATCTTCAGCTCACCGCACATCTTTTCAATGTGGTTTAGGTGTAGGGACTGAGACAGCCGTGGAGGAAGCTTGATTTTATCTTCCTTTAATCATTTTTGTGTTGATTTGGACAAATTTTTCCAATCACTGTCAAGCTAGAAGATATAAGGCAGCCAGGTTTAAATTTAAAATCTCCTGGTATATCATAGAGTCCATGATGCCACTTTCCTAACTTGGACCCTAGGTTTCTTTGGATGAAAAACAGCATCACAGATCATCCATCATACCTGACAGTAGGGATCAGATTATTGTCTGTATTGCCAACCTTCTTTTTATGTCAAACTCATTGTATGTGATGCTAAAAAGCTCAATTTTCATTTCATCTGACCACAGATTATAGTTCCAATCAAAGCTCATGTAGCACTTGGCAAACACCAGGTACTTATGTTTGTGGTTAAATGATGGGAAAGGCTTTTATTTTTTTTTTTTTTGGCATGGAGACGGTGTCATATGGTAGTTTTAGGGACTTGGGGACACCAAGACACTATTTTTACTGTATTTCTCCAAAGGTGTTCTTTAGGATTTTTTTTTTTTTCCCATTTGCCATGCTGCTCACCATTGGGTGGGCAAAATAAACTTAAGTCCTCTTCCAGGCAAGTTGGTAACAGTTACAGTTGATTTTAACTTTTTAATTATTGCCCTAAGTGTATTATGGGCATTTTCAGAAAAAGAATTTTTAAGGCCATTCCCTGACTTAAGAAGGTCAACATACTTTTCTTTCATTTTAAAATGTGTTCTTATCTTTCCCATGTTGATGAGTGAATAGGGAATTGAGTCTCTGTGCCACCTTATATTTATACCTCCGTGAAACAGGAAGCCATAAATAACTACTTGATAGTTTCTGCATACTCTGATCACCTTTATATATTAAAAAATGCTAAAGTTGTACTTTGTTCATAAGAATTCTTAGGGGCACCAATAATTGTGGCACATGTGGATTTGTTAAAAAATAAATCATTCTGGATTATTTTTTCACAGATAAATTTACTTCAGTTAGGGCTGGGCAATAAAACAAAGATATATATTGCAAAATAACTTTTCCTTAGCAGAAATATGACATGGTCGATAGAAAGTCGATTGAACTCATTCCATCCATGTGTTGACAGACAACACAAAAAGCCACCGCTAATGAGAACAGCGCTGTGCCGAACCGATCCTGTGGCTGGAATAGAGTTTCAGCCATGTTGAGTTAGGTTGACGCCGCACACACCAGTACGTTAGGAGTGGGACAGAAAAAAAGAAAATGACGCTACAAAATGTCAGCGAAAACTCGGGGGCGAAAAAAATCAGGGTTACCGTGTAAGACACCCCAAAAGACGAGGACATTGTTGAAAAGAAGGGTGCAAGGAATTTGGTAGTGTAGAGATATTTTTACTCTTTCAAGTTCAACAAAAAGCAGAGTAGTGTGCAGTTCAAACTGTGTCGAAAGCATGTTCCACACAAAGACGGGTAATGCCACTAATCAATCCTCAGTGCCATCCTTCAGAGCACACACACACAATGCCAGACTTTACAGTCCCAGTTTCAAGCATGTGCTGCACTAATGGGGATTCCTGTGCCTTTATTTTATTTATTTATTTATATAAGCTGACCAGAACGGAGTGAAAAGTCCGTTTTCTCCTTTGTTTACTTTTGAAAGCTGCTCGAGTTTGTACTGAGGATATACAGAATATTGTTGTCTATTTATTTATTTATGAGTTTGTTTCCCAAAAAATGGTTTGAATCTATACAAAGGAAATGATACGGTATAGATGTAGTTTTTTTTTTTTTTTAAGATTTTATTTTGTATTATCTACTTTATTTGGAACTTACCACAGCATTTACTTTTGTTTTCCCATGAAGTCAAGCAAAATAATACCTTTTATTGGCTAACTAACAAGATATCCAAGCTTTTGGCAACTCGGGCCCCTTCTTCAGACAAGAAACCAGAAGGGTTCAAATTAGATTTATTAAGCTTTTAGAATTTAGATTTTATTTATTTGGAGTTGACCAAAAAATTCAATGTGTTCTGTAAAATTTGAAAGTTTCGGAAAGGTGAGAATAACATTTTTTTTATTTTGTATGATGGATTTTATTTTTTTTGGAATTGACCAAAAATGTATTTCTGCATTTGGTTTGTGTTCTCCTGTAATACTTGAAGCTTTTGACTGGACAGAATTAAGATTTTAGTTTATTATATATACCTATTTTATTTATTTGAAATACAGTTGTAAAGTGTTCTACAGTACATATGTCATGTTCAATTTCTGACAGACAATTGATAATAGTTAAACTTAGGAGTAAAAGGAACATTTTAAGAGTGACAGAAATAGTGATTTAATTTATATATCTTGAACTATAATCGATAGACTGGTATAAAGAATATTTACTGTGAATTTTTTTATCGCCCAGCCCTAACTTCAGTTAAAGATTGGATTTATCTAATTTTGTTCAGTGCAGGAGTAAAGTAATTCATCAAAAGTTGAATTTTTATAACCCTTTGAACTCTCCTTTACTGGGGAGCTAATTGCGGAGGAGACTGTACTTTATTTGTTCACCTTTTTGGTGAGGTTCACATTTTTTTTTGTCCCACACACAGGGCCTTGACATTGCTCCACTAATAAAACATTTTTATTAGATTATCTGCAAAGAACTTCTTGTCATTTAGGGTACATATTTCTCATTTGAAAAGTTAATGAATAACACCATCTACTCCACAGTCAGTCTGGACACCTTTGCTGGATGACAATGGAACTTTAGAATGTCCTGACCGAAGTGTGCTGGTGCAGAACTAAGATCCACTCACCAGTTTTTGCTTTGCGGTTCAGGCTCTCTGTTTTGCTGGAGGATGTTTAATTCATTGATTGTTGCCTTCTTTTTTTAGCACATCTTCTGTGAAGAATGTATTTCCTTGTGGTTTAATCTGGAAAAGACATGCCCACTTTGCAGGACGGTAATTACAGACCGTGTTCACAAGTGGAAAGAGGGAGCGACGTCACTCCATCTGCAGATCTACTGAGGAGCAAAACGTAAACCGAAAGAGCATCTGTGGAAGCAATAACCTTCAAAGACCTGTTTTTTACTTTGATAACAGGAAACAATTCTCTGGAAATCTGAACAAAAAGGAATGTTTAGCTGTACCACACAATGGACATGTTGCTTGCTGTACAACCTCTCCGTATTTTGTTTTCTTAAAGTGTTTCATCATCAAAGAAAAGAATGCATGCTTGACATTTTGAAAGTGTTGCTGTGCTGAATGGGTTTGGTTTCGTCTGAAAAGCAAGGTTAAGTTAGTTACCATAGCTGATAAACGTTTTAGGAAGGAGAAGGCATGACTAGCGCTATTCCACGGGGACACCAGATAGTACAATGCTGCTCGGACATTTTCATTTCACACTTTAAGTGTTGCTACAGTATAAGGACCATCCAGGCAGGGAGGACCATCAAAGTATGTTACATTGTCACAATTTGTCCTCTTGCTTTATTTTTTTTTTTTAAACTCCTTGTTTCACAGTGAAAATTTTAAGAGGCACAAAAGATAAAAAGATGTTTACAGAAGAATTAAAAAACAAAAATAATTCTTTGGCTTTAGCCATGGAGAGAAAATTTTTATTGCTAAAAAAAATCTACATATATATTTGTATTACTTTATATAAGAAATCACTTTTACAGAGATTGATTCTTTAAATCTGAATGTTAAAAACTAAGGAAATGTAAAGATTTTGTATAGGTCTTTTAGACTAAAGCAATTTTATACCAAAGAGCACTTCGTTATGCAGGAGTTTGGCTTCTCTAGCGCCAATGGTCTCATTCTCTGGTTTTAGTTTCTTGTACAATTTTGCTTTTCTTTTATGTGTTTGTGTTGGTTTTGTAGAATATTAAAATAAACACAATTAAGGCAATTAATTATCTGGTATACAGTTTTGTGCAATTCACAACTTTATCATTCTGTATATAAAAATGCATATTTAAAATTCTGTTCAGTGTAGACGGGGGGCTTGGCAAACAATATTGTAGCTTGTATATCTTGTAGCTTTGTGTTTTGAATTTTTTTTTTTTGGAACCATCTTTTCAGTTAATTTGCTAATTTTATATAAAACACAATTTACTTTGACGTGTGCTTTTTTTATGTTCATTTTTTTGCTTTAGTGTACCTTAATAGCATTTCTGAAGCTTCCTAACATAATGAATTTTCGTTTCCTGGTGTCATTAGACCTGACTGTCCAGTGAACCCGCTGAAAATAAAATTTACAATCAGACAGTAAGACAATGAAGGAGATTTCATAATGTGTGAAAAGGAGAAATGTATTTGATACAACAAACATGGCAAAAGGACAGCATACGGGGTGGTCCAGATCTATTTATGCAATTTTCATTACACTATAACTTATTAAGTTTATTACTCCGAGCCTGTATCCCACTGAATGGAGGACAAGTGGGACATTACATGGAAAATCAGTGAATTATTTCAATGTAAGTTCATTTTTGTTTATTACAAGATATTTTGAACAATTCTCTTGTCTTGTATTGTTTTCCTGCATTGCTTTTAAAGTTGCATAATTAGATTTGGACAACCCTATACAGTGGGCAGTAAGCAAGTCTCTGAATCGTAAACAGATAAGAGAGCCTTTGCCCACTGGACATCTAATTCAACATATTTAGATCTACAGAAAATAGATCCTTAATCTGAAAAAGTGATTAATACCAAAGGTAGCCATTGGGTCTGACCTGTTTGTCACCATGTTGTCTTGTTTTAAGTTTGTCTAACCCCCCTAGGTATTAATATTAAAGTAGCAAAGTTAAAATGCCAGTTTTCCTTCCTCTGGCTCTGCGTGAACTGCCCTGCACATGTCTCACAAGGTATGCAAGTCCTGAAATAATGCGGTGTGGGGCACAAACATTTATGTAAGGTCACAATGTATTACAGTCATATTTGAAGGAAAACCCCTGGCCATGTTGGATGAATGCATTTATTAAAATCCACATTGCAGAATCCAAATAACTCTGACCTTACTTCTAACCTAGATTACAAAAAAAAAGTCTCACCTCTCAATCTGATAACTGCCTCCTCCTGAGCAAAATGACAAACATGCACAATACGAGTCTATGCTCCGGGCCAGGGTGTCAGCTCTGTGACACACAAGACAAGCGGACTAACATGACATCTATGAACTGCAGGAGGACACTGGGAAAATAAAAACAGCAAAGTGAATGGAACACATGCAAATTCCACAACATAAGGTACAGCAGAACAGCAAAAAAATTAATATCCAAAATATCAGGTTTTGAAAACCCCAACAGCCTGTGCTTACAGTACTACATTAAAATGTTTCAATGTACATGTCATTTACAAATAAATAGTTTGCATAGTGTGCAGTTTTTTTGTAAATATGAAATTGGCACTTAAACTCATAGCTCACAATTCACAGTCAAGAGAGAATGTACTGGTTGACTTCAATGGGGAACCTTTTTAAGGAGATAACTACAGTACATGTACCCTAACATGCGAGTGACATCTTAAGCACGGTTCAGCAGCGTCCATTCATTATCTGGGCAGTGAGCGTCCTGAAACTGCTGTGGGATTTTGGACAGTAGAGGCTGAACCGGGGGGTTGGGAAGCCCAAATTCCGAGAAAAATGCTTCCTACTTTGGGGTCTGGGGAAAGGACTTTTAGGATGTGACAAGCCTGTGTTACAAGGGTACAATCGATACAAGGCCTCGGACCTCAAAATGTCCGACTGGGATTTGTCTCATTCTCTCTCCCAGTTCACACTTCTTCAGTCTTTAGAAGGGATTTGGAGTAACCAAATAGGCAGGTTGTCTTTAATGTGATTCACTTCATGTCTGCAAACATTTCCAGCTCTAAGGAGAGCCACCGTCTACTGCTGAAAGCAAATGGCAGACTCTGCCCAGTTTCTTCACCTCAAATTATTAACCCCAATGATGTGTTGGCCTGCTAAGCTTACCATGAAGCACTTGGCTCTTTAGAAAGTGTTCCTCTTAAAAATCACTTTAACTGTCCAGTTGTCCATGACCAGGTGGAATATAGTTGGCAAATACCTAAAATACAAACAGGGTGGTCAAGATCTAATTATGCAGATCCAGATCATTTGGATGACTTTGATTTATCGGGTGTGAAGACGATTCTTCATGTCGTCAGTTCGCACACTTCTTGATATTCCAGGATTTTTCGGGTGATTTTCTATGTAATAAACTTAATAAGTTATAGCATAATTAGATCTGGACCACCCTATAGATTAAGAATGCAGAGGGTCCAAAAGGAGAAAACCCATCAGTTATCCTAAACACCTCCACACAATCAGGAAAACAAATTATAGAATAGAGATCATCTGTTCAGGTGTTCGATTTATAGATCAAGTAAAATTGCAGACTCACAAGAGATACCTGCTCCTATATTTCATTTCATTATTTCAATCATTTCCATTGTAGAAAGGACACTAAAGATATAAACTGGACGACCCCTGCAAACTGCCAAGTGCTACCCAGTCACTTCTTCAGATACTGGGCCAAAGCCATTAGGCGAATAGGATCCTGTTCTCAGCGGTTGCTTTCAAATAAGCCCAATTCTAACAGTGAACAAAATGAAGCTCTGCATTTAAAAGACAATTAGCAGAATAACACCTAAATGTTAAAAACTCAACACTTCTAGCTCTGGGCACTTCTAACATGCACAATGCATGCCATACAAAAGACCAAAAGGCATTTCAAACTTGTCCTGTCCTGTTCTGTAGACCCACCCTCAGGCACATTCACATCTCCACTTTGGGGTGGTGTTGGCATGGTGGGCTGCTGTGTATGACAATGTGCCACCGGTCTAGCAGGAGTCAGTTTTGTTCTGGCACTTTGTTTCAGGGACAAACTTGATTTTAATTGGGTTTTGAAAAGAGATGGATATAAGAAGCAACTTTTCTAATGTACATGTGGACTTGGGTAAGCTGACAGAAGGAGGACCCTACTGGCCCAAGTACTGATGCTTTGGAATAAAAGATGATTGTATAAAGGCCACCTCAAACTGGACAATACTGAACTACCAATCACACAAGTCACGACTCTGTAGGACAACATCCTGAGCGGGAATGTCAAATGTCGGAAATCTGTCCCTTCATCAGATGCAATGGCTTTGATTTGTTTTAAGCCTGAGTTTGATCAAACACTCACATGTGCTTGGAACAACATCAAAAAAATAACAAGCGCTGAAGCAAGCCTGACTGAGACCTCTGCTGGTCTGGCACTCTGCTTTACTCCATGACCTCCAGTAATCAACCCGTCTTAAGTGCCCAGTTCATGCTGTGAGTACACTGATGAGGCAGCTTTGCCAAGATTGTCATTTCTCTCCACCAAGTAGACGGGACGGCGCAAACAGCGCAAGGTTTCCTCATAAGCTTTATGCCGAGGTGAGCCTGACTGAGAGGACATGTTCATGACATGAGAAACAAGGCGATACTAGTCTGGTCTGAAGCTGCTCCAGGTCCCAACATTTCTTCATTTTGGGCCTGAAACTGTTTTGTCTCAAACAAAATTTTAGAATTTTCTTGAACACACAGTATCCGTACATAGGGAACAGAACATGTGAGAATAATTAGATTTAATTTTAAAACAATTTAAAAATCCACAAACACAACAATAAAAATTGTAACGCCCTGCCTACATGTATTCATTTGTAGAATGCTGCATCTGCTCTCAAAGTTACTTTATTATTTGACTCGAGCACAAAAAGCAACCATTACTTGGCTTTTTAAGAAAAGTAAAAATTCGCATTTAAGAAAACGGGGTTTCTTTTTTGAAAGCAACATAACTAATTCCTTTTTGCTTGATTAGTTTTATGTGATATAAAAACAAACGATTTTCCTTGCAAATTATTTAAGAGGAATCATATTGTATGTGAAAAAGTGTGGCTCAAAGCAAACTGCCCCCCTAATGTCTAGTTGTCTAATAGACCCCCTAAATGACCCCAAGTCACGTGCTTTTGGAGGCTTGCCCTCTCTTTTTCACGCTACCGCCGTTTTTTTTTTTTTTGACAATTTTAGTTATTATTAACTAAGGCCAGTTTACAGTAAAAACATTCAGTTTGAAATGCATCTGTTCAATAAGATCACATTCACTTTTACAGATTTTCTTCAGTGTCCCCTTACAGACCAGTCGAAAGAGGGGGCAAACTGTCACAGTAAGCCTGCCGTTATGTGGCTGGCAGCAGATACACCAGCTAGCTATTTGGGGACAAGGACTTCCTCAGATGTCACTAAAGGTCTTCTATAAAATCACCTAGGTAGATTTCAAACCCACTTACTCAAGTGAAGAATTGCCAGAATTTCCGGATGGCATTAAACTCAAGCTGGCCATGAACGACACCGATGCAGGACACACTCATTCTCACCCGTGCTGGCTCCATTTAATCTAGCAGCACTGTGTTGGACTGTGTGAAGAAACCCGAAGAAATACGAGGAGAACACGGCAACACCACACAGATGTACCACAATCCTAAGTCTGAATGCTGGGTTGCAAAAATGCTACCCACAATTCCATGGTACAGGCTTTTCTTAAACAAGGTCCACTTCACAAGTCTAAGACCAGCCAGAAAAATCGCCCAACACTCCCACAACAGGAGAGATGAAGCTGTCCTCCCACTGCAGCAGCAAGAATAGTAAAAAACATTTAAAACTAAATAAACTTGTCACTAAGTAGCCCTGATAAATGATGCCACAGAATCACACGCTCATTTACAAAACGGAATTCAAGTTCAAGTAGTGCATTCAACACAGAAGCCATCATCTACGGAGTACAGACTCAGCCCACCACATGACTTAAGACTGGTCTGTAAAGCAATGGCCGAAATGTTAAAATGAAAATCCATTAACAATATAAATGTACTTCATCCTGCCACATTCCCCCTTCTTCTTTTGCTTCCTTACATGTCGACGTACATTTAATGTCAGTTGCTGGCGACGTCTCACGCACATGATCACACACTTGTAGGTACAACTCATTCTGGTCGTCCCAGCCTGCCTTTCCATGTATAACAAATTTCTATGGCTTTAATCCTGTTACTCAAAATGGTGCATACAGAGAGGTAGCACTGTGTGTATTAAAGATGGTGTCCACCACAGAAGGGCAGCAATCAGGCATGACCCCATAGGCATCGCAAAGACAGAACCCTTTCACTGGCTATTCAGTGGAAGCACTCCTAAGGCAGTAAAAAGGTTTTGGTCAAAGATGTATTGTTATGGAAAAAACAAAAATGGATGACAGTCAACAATGAGAGCTTTGGAGTAACCAACGGATTTCCCTGACACTCTGGCGTGCTCATTTTGGATTGTAATAGCAAGACAAATCATTACGAAGCCAAGCCTTCCACACCGAGTATCAAAATCAGAGCTAACACCAGTGAAGGCTCGCAGGGAAGGAGAAATTCTTCCTTACTTTTCAAAACTGCTTTACCGACAGCGTGGTGCTCTGGCCAAATCAATAGTGAAGTGCAACGTGATCACCGCTCCCGGCACCAGGACACCTCCAAAATGAACATCCAGGAAAGGAAGTCTGGGCATCCCATGAGAACATCCTTCACAGTAAGAGCATCCACATTGAAAGAGCTGTACTTGTTTTGTCTTTTTTTTTTTTTGCTTGGAAAGTATTCTTCTAAAAGGCAGTTTAGACATTTAGACATTCATGATACAGGAGACCTGCAGCTGTGCACAGTAAAGCAACACGCACTCTTGCAAGATCAAATTAAGACTTGCGGCTGATTTTGAGACTTTCCAATCCATTTGCTTCTACTCTTCTATGCATATTACTTACCAATACTTGCTACTTGGCAGGCAGCTTAAAAGTATTGTTTAATTGTCAAGAGGGCAATAGAAGGAAAACAAAGAATTACATGATTGTGCCCCTCTGAATAAATCTAAGTTCCTGATTTGTAAAGATTCGATAAAAAAAATCCCAGTTGATGGATCACATTGGATAGAAAATAAAATAATCCTTAAATAAGACATACATTGCATATAAAAAGTAAACTCTTGTTTTTATCATGACTATAATACAGTTACACTGCCTCATAGCATTCCAAGTGAAATCCCTTTTTGCTGAAGCTCCGGATACTTTCTGTTCCAAAGTTCTGGTGGTTATGAGGGTGGCTGGTTCAGCCGCCCCCTCGCCCGTCCCCATCTCAAAAACTTTCTCTGACAGTTATGCTTTCTTTTTATTGAATTCTCATCAGGAAGCAAGGATGCACCCAGAGTAATACTGTAAAATTTCAAGCATTGAGTGAAAGCAATTCCTGGATAGAATTATAATTAATAAACAACAATCATCTATTGACATGAACAGCACATCATGTCAAGCCCATTTGCGGATGGACAGGCCAGCGTTATTACTGATTCCGTTTGCTGCTTAGCCAAGTTTTCTCTTCTGCTGGGAGATGATCAGCAATGTTGGAAACCTTCGGCGTAGCTTGTGATAGTCCATCAGAGGCAACACACGTCCCTGAAGAAACAGGTCCAAAAACAAATGCCTTCAGTCTGCAGTCAGTTTTATTTGTGTCTCCAAGAGAGGCTCTATATATTGGCTCTTCTCTGCTCACATGCTGTGCCAAGATGTTCATAGTTTTCCTTAAACATTTTCAGTTTGCTTTTGGTGTGCTGAATGTCAAAGATTCATACGGAGATGCTCTGGCCGTTTGGATAGAATAGGATACGCCTGCTTTTTGAAAGCCACAGAGCTTGTGCCCGTGGGGTGTCTGATAGGCAAAGGAGCAGAAGCTTCAGTACTTGAAGTCACATCCATCTGTTCAACCCCAGCAACTTCCATTGGGTACTGTATGGGTGACTGCACAACAGGACCCCCTCCAGCTACTGGGCTTCTCACCCAGCAATCCCCCACAGGACTGGAAAAACAGAAAACAATATGTTAAACCCGGAAACCTAATTCATCACTAGAATGTCTATTACAATTTGCTAAGTTCCAGCACCACAGTATTCTCCAGATGTTTCAGACCCTGTGGAAAAATAATTCAGACCATACAAGGTGCCCCTCTTAATCTGATACATCTGAAAAAGAACATTTTTAACCCAAACTTTTTATACTCATATTGAACGGAAATCAGTGAGGCCAACTAAAATTGATTATGTTACTGCTGAATTGACTAAAAAGTATTATAGATTTTTGTTAAAAATGTAAGGACATTCACGGAAATAAAATATCTCTATTATAAAAAAAAATCTTGGAAGGAGATGAGACGTGATTGTCTCAAGAGAAATTTTCACGTCCCGCGAGACGAGTCTTCGTGCCAAGAGATGTAACCACGCCTGGGGCCGGAAGCCCCACGAGACAAGAGCTTATGGAGAGAGATTTGAAAAAGTCCTGCCCACATAACCACGCACACGGTTCAATCATTTCTCAGTTGTGTGAATGCTATTGTCAAGACACATAAAGAAATGATATTCACTCACGGGCAATTATATGTTGCGTTGCCACGATGTAATTCCAAACATGGAATCAAAATTCCATGAAAAGGTAAAAGTGAAAAGAGATCAAATATATGGACATAGGTGATATGACAGAAGTGTGCCGTGCGAAATGAAGATCACGCGGCATGGCAGCAGGAAGAGCAAACCAGCAGTTGATCGAGCAAAGAGGAGGGTTAAAAAAAAAACTGTGTGTTCCCATCGTATCACCGTTTAAGAGGGGGTGTCGGAGGAGCAGCAGGGTCTCTTTGGGGTGCATTCAGCAAGCAGCAGAGATGTGAAGTAGCTGGTGCATAGCGCAGGCCTGAGGGACTGGCAAGCAAAGCGAGCAGGGGGCAAAGCCCACTAGTCATTATGAAAAACCAGCTTTGAAATCGCTGGTTTAGGGGACCCTTCAACATCACATTACAGCTTGTTATATATTGTATCAGCATCCTGCAGGAGGCCTCGAAATCAGACAGCTTCTGGCATATAACAAATATGACAAGTTACATTCATAGCGCTAGATAGGGGGCAGAGTTTGCTGAGCCAGGATGCCAACTGAGGTGACACCAATATCTTCACTTTGCAATGCCAGGCCAAGTTATAATTATGATGTGTAAAATACATACACTTTAGTTTAGGTACTGCAAAAATGCATCTATTACTCATTTACTCTTATGTAACAAGACTTTATCAAACACTTCTTTGGGTCTTCGTAACGCTTGCAAAGCAGCAGTAAAGTGTTTATTTATCTCTGCAATGTCACTTTGGAGGGGTCTGATGTGGCCTAATGGAGACTTATTTCTCTTGATACTACACATTTAGTATAAGACCTGTGAATCCTTCATATTTACAAGTCATTTCACCAGTATATCATTATGCTGCACAGCACTAAGATGAATAACCGATCTACTGATGTTTTATAAAGTGTGATGAAGAACAAAAGAAGTCCTTATTAAAGATTTGTTACGGGAGAGTAAATAAGTAGCAGAGGAATTTTTGCAGTACCTAAACTAAAGTGTACCCATTTGATGAGTAATGAAGACTGTGCTATCTCAGAAGAACAAGCAGAAGAAAATGGTTAATCTGCAACAAGAAGATACCAAGTCAATCTGGGAACTCCATTTACTTTGGCTGCCTAACCATTCATACATTTGGACACACACAAGTCTGAGCAAAGATGGCATCTGGGAAGTTAAACTTCTACACCACCTTTGTCATTGTTTGATTTTATACATAGATCTAAGGAGTTTAATCATTGTGTTTACATATTTATTCATTAAATTTTATAAGTTGGGTAAAATCTGTCTTTTTAGGATTCTCAGAGGCCATTAGAGTTTTACCCATAAATCAAATACATTTTCATTTGCACATTTGTTATATTGAAATTTACTTTAAATGACAAGCTGTCAGTACTACGAAAAGCAAAAGAGGAAAAGTAGTCATTTACAAGTAGTGAGTTTAACGAGACGGTAAAAATAACAGTCAGAAAAACAGTTACAATTGGGTAAATATATCTTAATTGTATTTTCTGAGCAAGTGCATAACAATATCAAGGTAACAAAAAGATGTTAAACATACTGTATATACAATCTGCTCCACAGTTTAAAAACAAACAATTCAGACGTGATTAAAGTGCACATTGCACACATTGGCTTACATTTTAAACACCATGTAGAAAAGACAATACTTTTATTTATATATAAATTTAACATGCGATTAATTTTCAAATGTTTATGTTATTTACTTAAGCATGCTGGCTCCGGTGCAATCAATCCAATGGTTTTCAAACTGGGGGGTTTGCTGCCTGGCAAGGTTGACATTATAAATCAATTTCAGTTTTTAAGATTGTCTTTAAATCACCTAGTTTTTAAATAAACATATATGTAACTGAAAGGTTTTTAGATATTACATAAAACTAATGATATATAAATGTAATTATGCATGAGAACAGCAGTTGGTAGACAAACCGCTGTCTGGTGGCAAGAGAGGAAACAACAAAAGAGTAAAAAGCAACGTGAGATATAAAACACACAATCAACTGTCACTGCTGACGATTACATACAAACTGTACAGTATATATATATATATACACATACATACATACATACATACACATTGATTAAATATTTTAGAACACCTCCACTTTTATATTGCTTTTTAAAATTAACGCAGTTTGTTCATTACTTACAAACCTCTGTACAAAAGCAGCACTGGAATAACCTGTGTTCCTATACCCTCGGTACATTGCTATCTTAATGTGAGAAAAAGGCAATCAAAGACGACAGACAGACAGACAATTCTAGGCTTTAAATTTGGAGTTCTTCTATTTTAGGGAAACTGCAAAAAATGCCAAGGTGTCAATAAATAAAGTTTCCTACGCTATAAAAAGGAACTGAATACAAAACTGTGACAGGAACAGAATCTGACTCCAAGTTTCTGAATTAACAGCGTGTGTGACGGGTGCCACAGAGGACAACAGCTCCAAGCGCAGCTTTCTCCAGTGAAATAACTAACACTGCGTTTAAGACAAAGCTTACTAGTGTAGTTGTTTGCTAACCTGACACGTGCCAGGAACATGCGTGTCCCATTAATGAGCTGTATGAATTTTACTAAGCTACACGCACAACTGAACTACGCTATCGTCTTTTATGAGCTGTGGACTTTGGTGCCTTTTATCAGCAATTAATAAAAACATTTAAGGCTGAAGTCCTAAAAGAAGAAGATATGAAGATATGAATGAAGATAACGATTAGGGGGCATTTTGTGATATAATACAACAAAAGGAAATCCTAGTCATGAAAATAGTTGCACCCTAGTAACATACAAAGCTTTGGTCAATTCTAACCTATAATCAATTTTAGCATGTGAATTTTGAATAGTTATAATTTACTAAGTTATTACATAGTTGGTTACTCCTAGTTCTATTTTTCTTTGAAATGACTAGTAAGAAAACACAATAAAAACAGCTTTAATTTAAAACATTCAAGTAGAATAGAGTTCAATAGAGTTCAAGTAGAAAGTAGGGTTGCCTGCCACTGGAAAGAATACGCAAGTTAAAAATAGCTTATCAATTGATAACGAAAGAAATGAAAACTGAAATTGACTTAGTTCATGTTTTATTGTAAACCAGTTTTTCATATTTTAAGATCCAGTAATTACAAATTGAGAAGCTTCTCTTACTCCAAATGACTGTGATAGGTGGCATAAGTGACAGTACAACGTGCCAGTTTTGAACAGATTAAACTTTGTCTGGATTTAGTTGTTTAACTCCAGAAGTGTGCAGGCTTCAGATATTAGTTATACTCTTACACTTTTGCCAAATTTTCTCAGCAAACGACTTAAAGAAACTGTGTTCCTCAGAAGTGTTTTTTTGTCAAGGGTTAATATTAATAGTTTAATAGTTCCAGAAGCATACACACTGTTGACATTCAAAGCAATCATTTTAGAGTTCACCCCTCCAGCTAGCTGCATATCTGAATGTACTCAGAATGTGGGGCTAAGTGCAGAGATAAAAGTCTTCTGCTAATGAAACAGTAAATTACACTCACTAGTACAACAAAACAGCATGAATAAAAAAGGTGAAATAAACAACCCTAAATCCACATTTTACTTCAAGCACGATGTGCAATGTGAAAGGTTAAGTTTACTTTAAACAAAACATTGAGCATTAGACACTCCAAATGATCCCAACTCTACATGTGGGCACCCTGCAATGGCCGAACACGCAGGACAGGATCCATCAGCACAGCTGGTGCTCCTACCACAGACCCTAAGCAGAACACCACCAAGGAGAAGGCACCAGTCTATCACAAAGCACACACACACTACCTCAAACTGGGACTCATGTACAGTGGCCAATTAACCCAAAACAAACATCTTTGAGATTGTGGGAACAAAACTGAAGTAACTCTAGGAAAACCTTCACAGACACGGAGAGAATGTGCATGTTTCACAATGGCAACAACCAGGGGTAACTTTTAAACTCAGGACACACAGTGACAAATCCAATTTCAATAGACACACAAGGCGCTTTTGTATTATATTGCACTTGCATGATAACTAGTTACCTAATTAGCTTCCATTCATCCATTTTACATCTCCATAGCAAACATCACTGGGTAGAAACTCAGACAGGATGCCAGGTCATAAATCACACCAATGCAACCTACACTCTCTCAGTCAGGGCCAGTAAACCTAAGACATATCTATTTTTGAGATGCAGGAGGAACCCAGAGCACAAAGCGAAAATGTATGTATAAAAGGGAAGAACTTGTAAACTTCACACATTCATTCAGTCACCTGGCTATGAATCAAAACCTGGTCCCCTGAGCTGGGAGGAAGCAGTGCTAAATGCTGCACCATTATACCTAAATAGCAACAGAGTTAAAGAACAAAAGGACAATCTAGTTATGGCAGTGACTTAGCCATTACATTCACTACTTACTTTCGTCTTTCAGCCTAATTGATTCGTACCTGACAAGTGTCCGTGGGCTTCCTATATTTCTTCGTGGTGATCGAATTTTTGGCTCAAAAGAAAATTTTTCTTTTACATTTTCCAGCACCGAAGGAGCTACATAAGTAAACCCCTGGAAAAAGAAAGGAGGAAAATATACTTTCAGAATAAAAAAATAAAATTAGATTAACATAAATGTCCATATTAAAACAAACCAAGTTAGTATAAATAAACAAAATATGCAATTGGAAAATTGACACTGCCCATAATAGAAGGAGATTTCTCCATATTAACAAACATACAGTATTTCTAGGCTTACGGGCACTAAGTCATGTGCACTTAGCATCAGTGCCTCTAGTCAAATTCAGAATTGAGCTTCTGCATGCACACTTCAGTATACAAGAGTGAAGTTAAGTCAACTATCCCTTTTCCTTAACCTTCTTAAGGCCTTGTTCACACGGGCGTTAAGTTTTTGGATAAACGAACTTGCTCTGAACGTCCTAGACGTTTATGTTGCATTTTGTGGTGGCGATCGATTGACTTTTACACCGGCGTTCGTTTGTCTCTGTCTAACGCCAGCCTGCAGCCCAAATTGTAGTTTGTGTGTTAACCTGTGGAGGCAGTGTCGGGAACTGGATATGAAAGCCCTTGTCGTTTTATTTGAGGTGCCTCCTTTCAATATGGACCATTTTGCTATGTTAGATATTAATCTTCTTGTTTTAAAAATACTCGTAATACGGCGACGTAGGGAGAGAAAAATCGCCGCCGCTACTAGGTTCATCCTCTGACTGCACAACGCCGGGTTAAAGGAAGTTTTTGTGCTTTATGAAGAAATGCAAAATTTCCGCAAGTTTTTAATTTACAGTCGGATGTCGGTTTCCACTTTTGATTGTCTGCTGCAGCTGGTGCAATGCCACATTGCACGCCGATCAACCAATATGCGACTTGGTGTTAGCCCCGAAGAGAGACTACTGGTCACTTTCAGGTAAGGAAACAGTAGTCGAGTGTGCGCTTACACCGGTGTTATGCACCGAAATGCCCCCCCTACATAATCGTTATCAAATATTATATTAGAACATAAATGAATAGGTTCATGGTTTACAAATTACATGAGACAATAAAATAAAATAAGCAACATGAAAATGTATATGTTGTATATGAAAACATAAAAATATTAATATTTTTTCATATACAACATGTAAACTTATATATATCCGGTCCTCCGAAGCGTAAAATAAACGTGCAGAAAACGAACTAGAAGCGGTTTCCTTGCGCTCGCTGGGTTTTGAACGCCAAGAAAAGCTGCATGCAACGCTTTTTGATGCCGATAAACGTGCTGCCGGACAAACGACGTCACCAAAGCCCGTGTGAACACTCTCATTGACTCCTACGTAGAAAACACTCGGCGCTTGATCCGCGCTCACCGGACGCTACGAACGCAAAAAAAATGCTTGATTTTAACGCCCGTGTGAACAAGGCCTAAAACACTGAATTTTACCAGGAAGACTTGATTGGCACTTTCACTCAGCGTTGAGTCATCTGGGCTATCCACAGGAGTCTGACTTGTAAACTTCGAGTCAAACTGGCTCACATCATCGGCTGATTGCTGTTAACAAAGGGACAGATAGCAGAAAATAACTGGGATGAAGTACAACACATGAAAAAATATATTGAAACAACCTTGAGAGTTGCAATTTTTTTCAGGTTTTAAAAACAAACTAACCAAGCTAATTTACTTTGATGCAAACAAGTTAAAAATAGAGAAGACAAAACATCATTCCATAAAGGGCTGTAATTAGCTAAGTTTTGCTGTATATGCTAAATCCTGGTTTAAAGTAAAAGCCTAAGTTACTACTAACAGGAAACTCGGGTGAGCAGGCTGCTTGTTAAAAGACACAGAAATCTGCAGACAGAAGCAAATCATAAGAATAGGATTTGAAATTTGTTTGAGTTGTTTCAAAACTAAATTAAAGGCTCTGCTGTATATCCCCTTTCACCATATTTGATCTTTTGCACTTACCAGTTCACAAAATGTTGCTGAAAATGTGAACCAAATCCAAATGCACAATGACATAACAGACATGCTTCTGGAATTGGAAATGCAAGCAACAAGCAAGAGATATTTTAAAAGAACAAATCCACTAATACAGAAAGTGTGGTGTGATGGGAAAAATGAACTTTAAACCTCCTCCTGTAAATCACCTTGTGCTTCAGCCCGATATACAACAATAATAATAATAATTCAAACAACCTGCCTATTCCTAGAAAATCAACATATTAAAAAATAATAATTCTTACAAATGATTGCAAATTCATGTGTTAAAATGCAAAATCTTCTTGTGAGCAGGAGAGAGTTCACTCCTTGTTGGTAACAAAATAGTTATATGTTGAGCTTTAACACAAAAATATTGTAGCTACATTGTCATTCAGGCATCTTTTCTTTATTTAAATTCAGTAATGCTCAAAGATGTATGTATTTCATTTCAATCAACATCAACACGGCAAATACAAGACACATAACACAATGATAAGCCTGGAAATGTATCTGTGCTACGCTCATCCACTCAATTATGGTTGTAATAAGCAAAACTCCCTTAATAACTGAGAGCAAAATTAGCGACAGAGACTTTGAAGAAACAAGGCTAAAACTAATTAGAGATGTTAATGCTTAACTACCGTTTAAATAACTTGTGTTAAGAGTCTAAATCAATAATCGTATCAATTAAACTATTAATTTTAATTTGCATGTGGAAATATTATTGCTTCTCTTCTCTGAAACAGCTGATAGAGACGTACTCAGTAGTTACAAGCTGCATTATTTAACATCCAGGAGTAGATAAACAAAAAAAATAATGATAAATATAGCATGTCTTGGGAGAACTTTGAGCAAAAGTTGATGAAATTGGCTCAAAACACGATAATATTATGCAGACACACAAAACAAGAAGAATAACGAGATTACAACATACAAAATAAGCATGCAGCTTGTGAAGCCAGACTGTAGCAAACTACCACAGAGGCAACACTAACAAGGGAGAACTGTAAATGACCTGCAGTCGAGGCTGCAAAATTAAAACAGTGCAGACAGAAAAGTAGTAAAAAAACATAACATCTAGTTATGCAACCTGCCAAGATTCTTTTTCAAATTTTAGAAATGCGGGCACATTAAAGATATTCCAAATCTCAAATTTGGCACCTGGACAAAATCAACAACCACTTAGACAATTTATTTTAATTTATTATTTATTTTATTTTAACTCCATCCATCCATTATCCAACCCGTATATCCTAACTGCAGGGTCATGGGGATCTGCTGCAGCCAATCCCAGCCAACACAGGGCACAAGGCAGGAAACAAAGCCCGGGCAGGGCAGGGCACACACACACCCCCCCACTAGGGACAATTTAGGATCGCCAATGCACATAATCTGCATGTCTTTGGACTGTGGGAGGAAACCCACGCAGACACGGGGAGAGCATGCAAACTACACGCAGGGAGGACCCGAGCAGCGCTACCACTGCGCCACCATGCCACCCATTTTATTTTAAATTTTTTAAGAAAATTAAATGTGTTTTTATTAATAAATAAATTTGATATCAAAAATACCTCATCCACAGTTTAAAGAGATTTAAACAGTAAATACTAGAATAATCTTACATTGTTGCAAAACAAAGACAGAAACAATATTATTAACTAAAAAGCATCTATAGTTTTTTTTTTTAATAAAAGGAGTATGAATGCTATTATAGAAAAGGCTTAAAGAAATATTCCTTTAGTAAAGCCTACCAAAGTTGGTTTAAATGGAGGTTCCACCTTTCGGGCGAGCAGTTCTTCCCAGTTGATGTGTCTGAAAAAGGGGTGAGTCTATAAAGATAAGAGCAGTGGGAATAAAAGCTGAAAAAGCATCAACCAAACCAAGAGAGACACATTCCTGGAAAGGTACGCTTACCTGAACTTCAGTTGCATCCCCTGGTCCAGCTCCAAGTCGAGATGATGCATTTCTTTTTAGCAGCTACAGCATGACAAATAATAAAGAGGGGATTCATAATACAGTGATCTGGTACAGTGTTTCCTAAATTCAGTCCTAGAAGTCCATTGTGCTTTCTGATTTTCATTCCAACTACTTGGCTCTCATTCTCATTTGTAAAGTACTTAAAGGTTAATTTAGGGAAAAGTTTTCAAAACACTGGCTTAGTGATTCCCTTTATGGTCTGCATAGTTTATTTGAGAAGTATTTTTTTTGTAAATAGTTTTATTTACTTTGAAAATTACCAAATCACAAACACCTGTGAACACAACAATGTTATACAAAGGAGTTGTTAGTTAATATCATATCCTCATTACCAAGTGGAAGCTTTAATAACCGACACTGTCACTGAAACAGAATATAAATTCTTGAACAAAAAGTACACTTTACAAAAACTAACCAGCTTCTGTGAATAAAACTCAAATACTCTGCAAAATTCTAAAGTAATATAACACAAACTTAGATGCAGAAAGAACAAATAACATTTAAAATCAAAATTACACAGTTATGGTTATAAGCAAAGAGCTGGTATCTGATTAAATAAGTTAGCTGAAACTAAAACCAGAAAGCACAGTAAATGTTCAGGAATCAGTCTGAGAAACACTGACATAAAGGATTGCAAAAACCCTCAGTTGGACTCACCTTTTTGAGCAGGTCCCTGGCTTCTTGAGTGAGGTAGGGTGGAAGATTAAGTTTACATTTTAGAATCTTGTCAATTGTCTTCTTTCTGTTTTCACCAGTGAATGGTGGCTGCAATTAAATTGTATTATCTTATATTAAACATACAAAATAATGTCAACAGCTGTGAAATAAAATACATACTTTGCCCCCATTAGAACCAATTATGTTACTAGTAAACTTTATTAAATTACCACTGTGATGCGAATATTGGTGCCAGTTGTGGTGGTACCACCACCTTAGAAACAGTTGCCCTTTTCTGAATTTCATAGGTTAAAGTTTTTAGAGTTTATAATGCAAGACCCACAGAGGACAGGAGATGATCTTGGAAGAACTTCAGGGTCAACAGTGTATCAGGGAACTCCTGGGCATACCTGCTAGGACTCTCCCTTAGTGGCCACAGGCATGTCTCAGCAACTCCAGCCTCTACAAATCTGGCCAAAAGTTTTGGCAGTGACACAAATGTTGTGTTTTGCAAAATATGCAGCTTCAGTTTTTGTAGTGGCAATTCATATTGTTTTTATGTTATTGTGCAGAATGATCATATACATATTAATTAATTGCAAAGACCTTTATTAGCAAAAAAAGTTCACCCAAGTATCACAAAATATCCCATTTACACTTATTTTGGCACTGGAACAAAAAGTGTCCAGCAAGCATCAGGACTGTCACCTCCTTAGGAGTAAGCTACAGAATCGTGTTGCCACCAGAGACAAAGCTTGCTCAGATTTGGCAGCAGATGGGTGTGAGTGGATCTGCATGCACAGTGAGGAAAAGACTTTCGGACAGCAGCCTTGTGTCAAGAAAGGAAGCAAACAAACCACTTCTTTACAAGGAAAACATCAAGAACAGACTGATATTATGCAGGAAGTACAAGGCCTGGACAGCACAAGACTGGTGCAAAGTTAGTTTTTCAGAAGAATCCATCTTCCGACTGTTTGGGACATCTCATCTGGAAAATAGATTATACAGAGAAGGACAAGGTGAATGCTACGATGATTCCTGTGTCATGCCAACAGTGAAGCATCCTGAGACGATCCATGTGTGGGGTTGCTTCTTATCCAAGGGAGTGGGCCCACTCAAAATTGCAAGAACACTGCCATAAATAAAAAATGGTATCAAAATGTCCTCTAAGAGCAACTTCTTACAACAATCCAGGTGCAATCTGGTGATGATCTCTGTATTTTCCAGCATGATGGAGCACCATGCCACAAGGCAAAAGTTATAACAAAGTGGCTCAGAGATCATAACATTGAAAATTTGGACTTGTGTCAAGGAAACTCCCCATATCTTAATCTCACTGAGAACCTGTGGTTAATTCCCAAAAAGCAGGTGAACAAGCAGAAGCCCACAAATCGTGATCAATTCCAAGCACCAGAAAGGCAAGAAAGGATTACCATCAGTCAGGATTCGACCCAGAAGCTGCTATCCCGCATGCAAGAACAAACTGCACAAGTTATGAAGGGTCAACACTGTAAATGTTGTCTCTTTACATAAATGTGACACATTTGCCAATAAAAGCTTTTGAAATGTTTATACTTGTTCTTCAGTATACCATAAAAACATGTATATATTTAAAAAAAAAACAAAAATCTAAAAATGCAGAAACAGCAAAGTTTGTAAAACACAACAATTGCATCACTGCCCAAACTTTTGCCACTTCAGTACATCCTCTTAAAGGGTCAGGTGAATCTTAAGTCACCTATCTATTGTATAGGGTAGCCTGTCTGCTTCCACCATTAATCTGCGTGGCTCTTATGCACTTTGCAGATTGCATAAGGTGTAATTATCTCTTGGGTGTCTATTATTATAATTACATATAATATTTTATATTATATAAAATTGCCAATGACTTAGCCCAATGGCTTCTAATGGTCCTAACTACTGCCTTCCATCAGTTGCATTCCCTACTAAGTCCTCTTACACAAGGGATACAGATTTTGAAGGCCAACCCATTACATCAGTCAATTCAAAGCCAATGGTTACTGATCAAATAGGAATTGGATATGCAGTTCGTGGTCAGTTCAGTTCACTCCCTCATATCACCTCATGAAACGTCTTAGATCCTGTGAACCTGGCCATTTCCGTATTAAACACTCTTTATACAACTTATTTATTACATTTTACTATTTTTTACTATGGTTAATTACTCTCTGTAATGTAAAATAATTAGGTCTATTATGCATATGTAACAATTCCCATGAAAATAACAATCTGTTTAAATTGTACATCCGCTTCCCCATATGCAAGCGGCCAGGGGTTGGCGAGCGAAGCGAGCATGGGAAAGAGCCCCCTAGTTACATTAAAATGTACATGTGTAAACAGGTCAATGTTAATTTCTTTATCATTTTTATTTATTGTTGTTTTTACTGTTGCATGACCTTGCATTTAATCTTGTTTATCTGAATTGCAAATCTTGATTGCTTTGTAACGCTTCTTGTGACAGTATACTCCTATAAAATCTAAAATAAGACTGATGCTTACAAGCTTTAGATAATTATTTTTAACTTTTTGTTACAACATTTAAAATCTGCTAAACTACATTCTGAATTTACAACAGAATAATAAATTAAAATGTTCACACAGATAGCCATGGGCATATTTTAGTAATGATTATTGCTCAGTGAGTACAACATACTTCAACCATTTCAAGATATAATAACCCCAGTGTAGAACTGGACACATTTAGTTAAGAACTGACTTACACATTTCAAATTCCATGCAAACATCTATCTTTTCTTGAAGGAAGAATCCATTAAAAACCTCTGTGCTCTCTGCTTAAGAGTAGATGTGCTCTTTCATAGCATTTCTACATGTCATGCTACATTGACTTAAGCGACTTTAGTTAGATTTTGCTGCTTTGTTAAATGCACATACATGCCTGATTGCACTCGGTATTCCCTGCAGTTTTCACAGCATGGTGCTAGTTCAGATGCTGTTGCATTCTAAATCTCATGATAGAAAACATTACCTATCTATACAGTACAATGTAAAACAATACCATAAACATTTTAAATCATTTTCAAATATACTTCTGATGCCCAGAAACACAAACCTGTTCTTTGCAACAATTCACTATTTCATAATCAGCCCAATCAGCCATTTAATGGCACATTCTTAAGTTAAAGACATGGAGTAGTTGCACACTGTAGTTGTAACTATACATAAATATTAAAAGTGCAACAGATATCATGGATCAAGGCAAGTAAGAGAGATCCACACAGTATTTTGTTTTCTACAATTCTGGAACTTGCAGGTAATTTTATCCACAAATTATGGAAGGAATCAGAATTTTACTAATTCTCAAAAACTATATTGCCAGGAGTCTATTGAACTCAGTATATCATTGAAATCACAGGCAGATGCCTTTTATGAGCAGTTTATATTGAAGATTTTCAAAACTACATCATTACGTGCTTTAGTGTTTGTGATTGTGTTACTTCAGCTACTTTAAAAATTAAAATTGTACTTTATAGTAATTTATCCATCCCTCTTGCTATCATTCTTATCTAGGGTAGGGTTATGGGGCAGCTGGAGAATTATTGGCAGGAACAATCTATTGGTAAAGCATGTACTCCTATTCATTTTTGTAATATGTGTACAATCTATGCAATACATTGATAACGCAGTGTGTAAGTGAAAATGAAACATACCTCCTAATCTGTCACTCAAAGCTGTACAAGTTTAAGAATTAATGTGATATTCAGACATGTAAAAAAATAAAGTTTATATTCATAAATGTTAAACTATTTATTAAAACATAATAAATATATTTAAATAAAGTATTCACTGTTGGTGCTCATTTGCCTAATGAAGCCGCTTTCTGTTCTTGGCTAAATAAGTGGAGGCCAGAGGGGTCTTCTGCAGCTGTGACCCTTCCACTTCAAAGAATGATGAGCTGTGCCTTCAGAATGGCCTCTGCAATTAACTGTTGTGAAGAGCTATTATTTGAGTAGTTGTTATTTTTCTGTTAGTTTGAGTACATATGAACTTTCTTCCATTACTAAGTAATTAACAAAACTTTCCTTCCCCCACAGAACCAATGCTCACTAGATATTTTTGCTTATTAAAATGTTCTCTGCAAACTCTAGGAACCCAGTATATAAAAATACCAGCAAGGCAACAGTTTCTGAGAGCCAGAAATATCACATCTGGCACCAATAACCACATAATGGCAAAAGTCACTTTGATCATTTTCCTTGACATTCTGATATTTTTTTGAACAATAATGTATATACACACACCCACATTTTGATTTGCAATGACATGACTGACCGTTTAGACACAGGTGTATTCATAATACAGTAGCCATTGACTGTATAAGGCCAGGTACACTTAATGTGACTTTTGTGGAGGAAAGGAATGCAACCTGTGACAGGGAATAGTGTATCTTCATCCAGTTTCAATGTAAGTGAATGTAGTGCTCCTATAAACAAGGAAACAACTTGGGCAAAATAGTATTACATTTGAAAAACATAAAATGTGCTGAAGTACTTTTTTAAAATTCAAATATAAATATGTTATATTTATAATTTATATATATAGTAAACCCTCGTTTATCGCAGTTAATCCGTTCCAGACTCTACAGCAATAAATGAATTTCCACGAAGTAGGATTCTTTATTTATAAATTGAATATTTTCACAGTTAGAGCATAGAAAACCTGTTTACGACCTTCTAAATACGTTTTTTAACATTATTAGAGCCCTCTAGACATGAAATAACACCCTTTAGTCAAAAGTTTAAACTGTGCTCCATGACAAGACGGAGATGACAGTTCCGTCTCACAATTAAAAGATGCAAACATATCTTCCTTTTCAAAAGAGTGTGCGTCATGAGCAGAGAATGTCAGAGAGAGAAAAGCAAACAATCAAAAATCAATAGGGCAGTTCGGGCTTTTAAGTATGCGAAGCACCGCTGGACAAAGCAGCTGCAAGGAAAGGAGCAATGTGAAGGTAGTCTTTCAGCATTTTTTAGAGGACCGTCCGTATCTTCCAGGCCAGTGTGCGAACAGCCCCTCTGCTCACACCCTCTCTGTCAGGAGCAGAGAATGTCAGAGACAGTGAGAGAGGCAGAGAAAGGCAAACAAACAAAAAACAATACGTGTCGTTCGGGTTTTCAAGTATGTGAAGCACCGCGCGGGGAGCATATCGTATATAATTGAGGAGTTTTATTTAATATGTAATACGTGCTCTGATTGGGTAGCTTCTCAGCCATCCACCAATAGCGTCCCTTGTATGAAATCAACTGGGAAAACCAACTGAGGAAGCATGTACCATAAATTAAAAGACCCATTGTCCGCAGAAATCCGCGAACCAGCAAAAAATCCGTGATATATATTTAGATGTGCTTACATTTAAAATCCGCGATGGAGTGAAGCCGCGAAAGTCAAAGCTTGATATGGCGAGGGATCACTGTTAATATGTTAAGTGTACATTTAATCAATTCAACAACACACCATCATATAGGTTTATGTTTTCTAAAAATATGATGATGAAGGTAGTTTGTGAATATGTCAACATCTGATTTACAGTACTAACAAAGAACTATGATATACCATTGTAAAACAGTTATTACAAGCCTATACAATAGTAAAGAACATCTTAAATCAGACAGAAGAGCTCTATGAATTCTAGACTATAAACATTTTCGAGCTAATACAAAATAATAAATAACCCTAATATTAAGGATTCCTTTATACAACCATTGACATAATTACGTAAATAACCAAGAAACAAAGCTAAAAAGTTTTGAATGTGCTTACATTCTTAGTGCACTTATCTTTGGCCTTGACTTTTGAGTCATTGAAGCAATTAATTGTTTTATTTCACACCTTCCATATTTATTAGTAAAATTAATTGCTATAAAATCTTAAAACAGTTGCACAGCTAACTGTGACATAGCATGCACTGTGAAGTTTGCACCTACTGCTCCAGTCAGCATGTCATACATTAAGGCTCCTAAGCTCCACCAATCAACAGCTCTGTTGTGCCCACTCCGCATTAAGATTTCTGGTGCCCTGGAAACAAAAGAGTATTATTCAAATATAGTGTAGCAACAATTAATAGAAACATTAAAGTATGAAAACTTTCCTCAAAGAGTTCATGTCTTAATGAAATGTGAGGTTATATATATTTTTTCATGAAGTTTGATAAAATTAGTAAGGAAGCATGCATGTTTAAGTTTCCTATGTTCGTGCAGAAAGAGAACAAAGAAAATAATTCTGACAAAAGATAGCACATCATCAAGCTCTTTTGAAGAGATTTGCTAAAAACAGTGAATACTTGAGGGAACATCAAGTGAAGCCATAAAATCTAATGGTTTCTTGGTTGCTGATTTCAATACATTTTATTCAGTGTTTTTCTTTACAATTCTTTAACTCTGCTTCATTATTTTTACAAGGTAAAAGTGAAAAGACTGAAATTTTATACTGTAATAGATTCTTTTCAGACATGGATATCAAATAATAAACAAATTAATGATTCATTTAACCTGCAAATGTTAAAAATAACCAAAAACAACAAACTTTACATATCTCAGCCAATTACTTACATGTATTCAATTGTACCACAAAAAGTATGGGTCACAGTTCCGTCATGTATTGATTCCTTACAGAGACCAAAGTCTGTGAGTTTTACATGCCCTGAAATAAACACATACATTTCTATTCTAATAAAATGAAAGGAATTATGTGCAAATCTGCAAATTCCTATGTCACATGTAAGTTACTTATAGAAAATATTAATGTTTAGTCAGTGTCTTTGCATAACAACTGTATATTTTTCACAAATGAACATAAAAAAATAAAATAAATAAAAAATAAAACTAACAAAGATTACTTTTAACTTGATACAGGGTGTGTTATAAGTTTCAAAAAATTCCAATTCCAACTTGCAGAGATACTTATGACCATTATTTACAATGACTGCATATAAAAGTAAAAATGTAACAGATCTGGTTTAAATCAAGCCAATTTCCCCCTGTTAATGAAAGTAACTGTATGTTCAATACCTTGGCTGTTAAGCATGATATTTTCTGGTTTTAAGTCTCGGTAGATTATCCCCTTTTGATGTAAATGCCCCAGAGCCATAGATATTTCTGCTAAATAGAAGCTGAAAAAGAAGTTAAAAAGGTTATCAATGAAAAATTACTCCGTAAACATGAGCAGCAAATTGTTTTATGTAATCTAGCAGCTCAGTCACATTAAACCTGTATACACTACTGCATTTAAACTCTATAACACTGAAGGTGAACAAACAGCAATTAATTGCATTGCACAGAATATTTTTTCAGTTGCTGCACTCTAAGTAAAGGTTACAATGGTTGAAGTGGTCTATGGGAAAGGACTCTAAAAAGTTAGTTGCACGATGACTCAAAGATAAAAGATTCTGACCCAGAGAAAGGGATATAAAGAATCCACCTGAAGAACTAGGCCTGGGGCTGTGATTGCTGGGGAGCATCTAATGGCAGATGACCCAGGTAGCCTGGTTAGTTGAAGAAGCTACCTAAAGCCAACATTTACACACCGACAGAAATCCTTTAACCACATTATTTTCTGCTTTATTTAAACAAAAAGTTTGAGAAATTACATTTAAAGTATAATATACAACTACATGCATACCAAGCGGTGTCTTCCATAAAGATTCCTTCTCTCTCTAACTGCATAAAAAGTTCTCCACCTGAAAGATATCAATATATATATATTTGCTTTATTATTTATGTAAGGTTGCTTTTGTACATTACCTGTATTTCATATTTCAGATGCAAGGTGTTACAGAAGAGTAAAACTGACAATAGATACAAAACAAAATTATATAAAGCAGTAATACTGTAGTCATAGGAATACTTTATCAAACCTACAGAATAATATAAGCATAAAATAAAATATACTATTTCTTCACTCCATTCATATAACCAACTCTTTAAGAGGAACTAAGGATTATGTGTTACCTGATAAAGAGTCTAAAAAGGCAGACCATTATCAGGATGGCCAAAGTCAGACACCTGAAGAGGCTGCTACACTACTGGCACAATTAGATGTGCGCAAAAAGCACTCTGTTAAAAAAAACTAAGAAATTGATATTTTTGAAGGGTATCACCTTGGATAACTGATTAATGCAATTCTTTTTCAAATGATACCCCTCATTTTTACTCCTTATACATTAACTAAACAAAAAAAGAACTAAAAATGAGATTTGATCTAAAATGAAGATAACCAAAATATCAAATGCATCTTTTTTATGGAACATTTGTTCATTGTTTTTTTTTTCAAAACTTCTGCAGATTTCTTCATGTTTTACCTGGACCTTGCCTAAAACAATCCAAAACCTTAACTTTCTCCCTCTTCATACATGGTTTTGTATATTTCCTGGAACATTCAAGATCACTTGTCAAACTAGAGGTTTTGCTTTCACTTCAGCTTGATCTCACAGTGGGAAAGCTTTATGTTATCTTTCAAAATGTTCTTCTGCTAGTCAGAACTTACATTTTTATAGTGATGTTAAGTCCTCTATATATGAGCACAAAAGCAAAGCCAAACCTTGAAGCTCCTACTTTTGACACCCAAGAAAAGGTTATATAGGTGGTAGTAATATTCTTTTTCAAGCACTGCTTTGTTTGCTCAATTTTAAATATCTCTCCTGATAACATTCTTCTCAGATTACACAGAATCATCCCGACAGCTACTAGCAAACAAAATAAGAGCAACATCATTCTGAGAATAAAACCTAAACATTCAAGCACACATCAGACTTATAGCAGGTGTTAAAACAATTAAGTGATACAAAGAAATTATTACCTAACTTCTGACTAAACATTTTGGCACTGCTCAACAACGCCTCATTAAATATAGTGATAAAGTCTAAAGGACTTTGAGTTATCACTGCAATGGACGCTCACTTCGAATGTTCTCTTTTATTTGTTAGTTGATGACTTCAGTTGAGACAATGTTTTAGGGTCTCTCAATGTGCCTGTTGAAGGCATTTACAAGGTATACTTGAAGAAATACAGCATAAAAAGTATATTTGGCTTTAGATTTAAAAATGGCATGAACCTGTCTTAATTCTGATAGGAACAAATAACATCATTTGCAAGCATTGATTAAATTTTGTATTGCAGATTTGAAAATGTCTTGCATCATTATTTCTCCTTAAGATATCCAAGCAGTGGGTGAGGACAACTAATTCATTACCACAACATACTCCACAAGTTTCTACTTTCCATTCAATGCAGATTCACAAACACATTGCATACAGTTTCTATTCTGAAAGGCAAGCAGGGCCAAATGCCAAAGCTCTCTGTGTGCTGTTTAGTAGCCAAACTATAACACTGCTCTAGTGCAATGCACAACAAATGTTTTTGTAAACTAAAAATATATAACTATACTACAAAATATATTCATATAATTAGAGCCACGTGCTCCATTTAACTAATTTTAAAATCAGTCTGCTTTACAAAATGTTCATTTTGTTTAACTTTTAAAAATCTGTTGAGTTGAAAAGTTCTTTTCTAGGTCCACTGTAAGGCCTTATTTAAGTCAGTATGTTAAATTGTTCTGAATAATAACTCCCATGGAAAAAAGAGTGGTTGACATGACAAGAAAGGGATCACGATAGAAGCTAAACTAATACGGAAAAAATAAGTTATTCATCTGAGGCAGGAAGAAAGATAAATAACATAAATAAATAGATGTTTGACTGAATTCTTTATTTCTTTCAGTTTTCAAACTTTTATTGACATTTCACTGTTTGTTTATATTGGTTTATGGCGACTAACACCAATGAAATTGTGAGTTTTAAAGAAAGATTCTACTGATAATCAAAGAATTACTCTTGCATTAGCAATGCTAAATCAACAGCATTTGGACCATTTTTTAGTTTTAGCAAACAATGAATACATTTGTTTAGAAAATATACACACACATAAAACCAGTTAGAAAAGGAAAGGGACTATAAATTGTAACAGTATGGGTGAGTTTGGATGTGTGCGTGAGTTTATTCAAAGATGGAATCCATCCTATTAGAGGTAATTTCTTGTTTTGTCCCAGAAGCATGCAGGTTTAGCTCCAGCTTCCAGCAAAACTGCTCTGGATAAAGCAGGTTCAGAAACTAGATTCACTGGCCACAGATGAAGAATAACATTGAAATGCATTAAAGCCTCTCTAATCAAGGCAATACTAATTCAGATCAAATGCAGGCAAACATGAGGTGCGGCCATCTAAATAACACCTGCCACTTGCAAAATAACTACCACATACAAGTGTCGATAAAAGGCAAAATTCAGAATTACATTTTTGATGTTTATTTTAAATTGGCTAGTATTATGTTGGATATTATACAGATTAGATAATTACATCAGCAAAGAAACATATTCTTACATATGATAAACACTTCATCTATCACATAAAGCATATTAGCTATCCATCTGCTCATCTTCTGGACTTTCTTTTATAATATAGCGTAATGGGGATCCGAAGCCCGTGCCTGCACCTGAACCTTTGGGTGTAAAGCTGGGATCAGTGTACAACAGGGTGCCAATCCATTACAGAATCTGAACTCAACTACTGGAGCTGTGAGCGGTGGACTTCAACCACAGGGGAACACTGGGATTTTTAATCTAAACTGTGAAATTGTTATTTGTAATATGTAAAACATCTACTGTACTTTTTCTTAGCTTTTTCACTATTTATAAAATATTCAATTTTTGAGAAAGTTCATTATATCTTTAAAATAATACATTTCTTTTATTTTATATAATATATTGTAATAGGTACATTCTTTATATATATATATATATAAAAAAAAAGGTTTACACCACCACCATCATTTATGATCTATGCTATCAAATTAGTAATGTTTTATTAAATATCCATGCTCTCGTTCAAATTTCTGGTCAGTAAATTTTTTATTTAGTCCAAAATGCCTGTACTGTACTGTATACTGCACTGTACTGATGATTTAGATGTAGCTTTTCTACATTTGCAACTGGTATATAAAATTGAATTATATATAAACAAGTAGAACCCTGATATTAAACTGTGTGTTTCAATGCACATTTCATTTACTTCATACAGAAAAAATGAAAATAAACATTTCCAAATGTTTTTCATACTGACCACTCAGATACTCCAGGATGAGGTAAAGTTTGCCTCCAGTTTGAAAAGCGTATATGAGGTCCACGATAAAGGGATGCTTCACTTCCTCAAGAATGTTGCGCTCAGCTTTAGTATGAGCAGTGTCCTTTGCATTTCGCACAATCATTGCCTGTTTAATACAAACAAACACACACATTTCAAAAGTATGAATTAGTGTAAGCTGCCCTAATTCTGGGTGTTCATAAGAAATATAACGATTTACTTTACTACACGAGGTTGAGAAACACATAATAAACAATAATAATTGTATCAAATAACCGAAATATTAAAATGTGTGCTTCCATTTTAAAGTCTAAATATTTTTGATTGTAATAGAATTGTGTCGTTTCTTGCTATTTAATAAAGGTCCATAGAGGACAAGATCCCAGTAAATGATCAAAAATCAGCAATAACATCACATTCATAATCATTGACCTTGAAATGGTCCAAAATGATCCCTCACATGGTTATGTTTGAAATTTTGTGATTTTAAACTTCTGTGAGTGGCTCTTGGAGAGGTAGGACCTCTGATAAAGAATCATGATTCGAAAATATCATATTCATGATTAGCAACCTCAACACTGGATACCAATGGAACTCCACGTGCCTACATTGCTGACTTCAACCCCTCATACCCCATTAATGGGTGAAACAGCTGGGGTCCACTGAGGTGGCATGCACAACTTCAAGTCCTTCTGATCATTTTTGCTGAAGACATTTTTTTTTTTTTTTTGGGGTCTAGAGGCCCCAGGGGGGAAATTGCATAAAGTTTAATGTCTTGCATAACTAGATATTTAACAGTGTATCATATGTGGGGGTTTTCTCTTCATAGAAAATTTCATCCATCTGTCTTCTAGAAAGGTAGACTTCAGAATGTTGATTAATACAAGGAGGACAACAACCTATAACACCTTTCAAATACAGTCATAAAGGAAATGTATATTGTGTGCAGTTTGGTTCTATCAGAGATGGGGTGGCATTATTATGCACTCCTTGTTACATATAGAAACCTAAGTCCTGCCCAAGTTGGATACAAATATAAGGACAATCTAACTTTTCTTTCAGATAGTAAATGGACCCCCACAAGCCAAAGAGTTCAAAATAAAAGCTATGTAATGAATTCAAATTATTGTTATGCTAAAACAAAAGTTATTCCCACTGAACTTCATACAAATATGAGTCATACATTCATACAGCATGATTTTAAAGTATAAGCCATGATTTGTTACAACCAAAAATATAGTTCCCCAAACATGCCAACATGACTTTAAAGGGAATTCTGGATTGTGAGGAATCACTTCCAGACGATCAGATGATTGAACAAGAACAGAATTTAATTTAACTGTTCTGCAGCTTCTGAAATGATCCTATATTTGCAGCTAATGAATAATGTTATTTCTACTTAAAAATAAAATTTTAAACACAACAAACTTGTACCAAGTAAGATCTGCAGTCCTCACTAGTCTTATTTTTTCCTAAATGTGAAATATAAGCTGACTAGCATAGGATATTCATACAAAAGCAAACCTCCTGCTCTTTGTAAATTGCTGAACCTCATACACTCTGTTATTATGAAAACTACAGTAAGCAACAGAGATAAGAAAATGCTTCAATGTAATGTGCATTGCTATTAAATATACACAGCAATATCCATCCTTCCATTTTGTAACCTGCTAACCTGCTTATTGAGTTCAGGATTAACAGGAGCCAGAGCCTGTATTGGCAAAACTCCACAAAAGACCGCAGTTAATTATTCAGAATGCACTAGCTGCACAGTGGTATGGCTTTACCAATACTGTGTACCACTGCCACAGTCTGTACTTCAAATAGTACTTATACCTTACTAAACACATGGGAGAGATGTGCCCTAATACAGATTGTATACCTAAGCAGTAGCAATACCACTCCCTTGTTGACTAATGGTGTTTAAAACAAGCAGGGGTACGTGTAACATGACATGAAAAAAAAAAAAAAACCTGCGTTAACTAGTTTTTGTACAGTATGTGCCACAGTTAAAGTGAGATTTTTTTTTTTTTTTAAATAATATCCTCTTACATTTTTTCCATAGATATCAAAAGCAAAACACATAGAATTAAAAGTTATATTTCTTTACATGGAGCAACTGAAATTAAGATGTTGCTTTTTAAAATGTATTTTCCTCTATTTTCATTAAGTTCTTTTTAAATTTGTAATGATTAATCCTCGCTATATGCACTGCAATATTTCACTGCTTGAATGATCTTTAAAAAAAAAAGTCTTACTTGTAAAAGAGTCAGCTAAAACTAATTATTTTGCTGTTTTGTTAAATTTTGCTATGAAGAGCTTAGAAAAACGAAAAAAACATCTGCTAACAAAATAGAAATCATTTGTTTATAAAAGTTCTTTTAAGCATCAATTTTTGTTACAAAGTTGTTTTATACAGTGGAACCTCGGTTCACGAACATAATTCATTCCAAAACTCTGGTCGTAAACTGAAGCAATTTCCCCCATAGGATTGTATGTAAATACAATTAATCCGTTCCAGACCATACGAACTGTATGTAAATATATATGTAAATATATGTAAAGATTAGGCACAAATATAGTTAATTACACCATAGAATGCACAGTGTAATAGTAAACTAATGTAAAAACATTGAATAACACTGACACAAAACACCCAGGCTCCCTGCTCAGCTACACGAGCAGTCTCTCTCTCTCTCTCTCTCTCTCTCTCTCTCTCTCTCTCTCTCTCTCTCTCTCTCTCTCTCTCTGAACAGAGAAAAATATTTGAACAAATCCAAACTTTATTTTAAAAACCAACCACAAGCAACCAAAAAAGTAACACTGCAGGAGATCACGCTATTAGCCTTACAGCCCGATCGCTGTACTGTACAGTACAGTAAACATTTATATATAAAAAAAAAAAAAAAAAAGAGAGTTTTAAGCACAGGGAAAAAAAAAGGAACATTTGAAAAATCTGTAAATTTAATAAACCACCAGGAAAAGCAACAAATCACGCTACGAACCACTCCACGTAAACACTTTTTTAAATGAGTTTTAAGCACAGGGGAAAAAACAAACATTTGAAAAAAGAGAAAAGTAATATTGCAACAATTCACGCTACGAACTGAAAAATTAACTTTTGAAAAATCCGTAATACAAAAACCATAAACCACCAAGAAAACTAACCTTGCATGAGTCGAGTTCTGGCATGAAGTGAGGAGGAACTGGGTGGAAAGGAGGTTACAGTTTTGAGGGAGAGTCTGGCTCCACAATGGAGGGATGTTTTCCTTCAGGTGTTTTCTCTCTTGTGATTTCTTGGGTTTCTGGTGTTTTTAGCTGTTTAGCTGGTGGGAGCGAAAGCCTCATGCAGCCATTTCAAAAACAAAGTCCTTGTGACCCAACCCTTCGTGTTTGCCCTCCACATTACTGGCAGTCTGGCTTTGTTTACATTGTGCTGCTTGAAAGCACGAGGGTTCTCAAATTGGTAAATGAGTAAACTGGTAAACAATTTTTCCACCTCTTCCAGCACTTGAAGCCTCTGCCTGGTTAACGCTGTAACTCCTTTTGCAACATCAGCTGCTTTAATAGACTCTTTCTGCTTTAGAATAGTCGAAATTGTAGATTTTGACTTCTTGTACTCGGCGGCAAGATCAGTAACACGAACGCCAAACTCAAACTTTTCAATAATTTCTTTCTTTACTTCGATTTCAATTTTCTAAGAAACTGGGTGTCTGGGTGCGCGGCTGAAGAACATCTTGATAGGCAGTTGCTGGCGCTGTCTTTTCATATGCGTGAGGAGGCTTTTGTAGGGTATTGCCATCTTTAATCATATCCAAGAGTTTCACCTTCTCCTGGATAGTAAGCATCTTCTTCCGGCGCTTAGTTTTATTGTCAGAAGGCTTAGAAAAAGCAGCACGTTTAGGAGCCATCGTAGGGCTTAGATAAAAGTTCTCAGAAAGCGCATGCGTAGTGACGTAAGCGTGTATGAGAAAAAAATCGCGATAGAGTGAAGCCGCGAAAGTCGAAGCGTGATATAGCGAGGGATCACTGTAGGTGAGTATTCTTCTTTTATTTTTCAAGTTTTCCAGACATTGCTTTGAATTTTCCAGTTGTGTGTCTAATTATTAAATAACTTTTCCATCTATTTCAAAAGCATAATTAATGGAATAACACAACGTATTGTTGTCTACCAGAAAAATACCAGGGAACTTGTTAAACATAAAATGGTAAATATGGTATAAATTCTGTCAACTAAGATAAGCTTATTTTTAAACCTGAATCTTTTACAATTATTTACAAAAAATCTCACTAACTTGTACCTTTTTTAAAACCTTCATTGCAAATATCTTCCCAGAGTTGGCCCCAGTCACTTTTCTGACTTGGAAAACCTGGAAAATAATAAGAATACGGAAGACTAAAATTAGAAAACATTTTCATATTCATGTTTGCTGTAGTTGCACTAAAATATTAATGAGAACTTCAATAAAAGACAACACTTTCCATGTAGAACTGAAATTTCTTCTTTTGATAGTCACTATATTTTATAAAAGCATCAACAGAAGTTTCATTTAAACTAGATCTATAAGAAAATACCACTTAAAGAAGAGTAAGAGGGAGACAGACACTATTTTCATGTGGCGTTTCACAAAAATGTAAAAAGGCCATAGCACCCGCTGTTTCATCCATTTAAATTACAATTGTGCTGTTTTTGCTCTCCCTTGAGACATTTACAGCCCTCATATATTTAAGTGTTAAAACACACACATTTTCTCATTTTGGGGTACTTTAATGCTGAGACAATGCTGTTGCATATAATCAAACTAAGATTACTTTCAAGCAACTAATGAAAAGTTATTTTACATTCAAAAATAATTGCCAACAACAGGAAAAAAAAATATTGTAAACCATTTATTTTTATTATATATCCATCCTTCCTTTTTCTAAGAAAGACACCCACTGGGGTCAATCCCTGCAATACTGGGAGTAAGGCAGAAGCTAATCCTGAACAGAGTGCCGGTCTACTCAAAAGAGACCAATTTAGAAATGTAAGAACCTGCAGATGTTTTATATAAATATAAATGAAGGGAGATAAAGTCATGTGAGCAATGCTCTGGACTGTTCTTTAGTAATAAAGAAGTATAGGGAATGAAAAAATGTTTACCTTTCCGTAACCACCTTTTCCTAAGACACGAAGCAACTCAAAACATTCTGGACGAATTTTCTCAGTTCCTTTGTTTACACTGTTTTCAGAAATTTCAAATTTTTCACAGTGTTCCATATCGCTTAAAAAAAAAAATAAGCAAGGAAGAAAAGTATAAAATTGAGAACAAGTTTAAGAAAAACAAATAGCTCAGACCAGACTAGAAAAATACATGTGTCTGAAAATCCACTTTCCAAACCAACTTTTAAAACACCAAGAAGGATTTTAAAATGTAAAACAAATAAATGCCATGGAGCTGTAAACAACTATGACCAAGGACTACGCCATGTAAGAAACATGAAACATTATCTTTACAGTACACACACAAATAATATGCACAACAGGAAAAAAATGAAATGTTTTATTTTCAGTCTTGCAATGCCTCAAACCCAAGATTGGTGTCATACTTTTACTCATTTTTAAATGCAAACATGGAAGCTCCATACAATAATTTGATGAAGTGTCTATACTAAGAGTGCACAGTTACAGAAACACAAGCTAGATATAAATAAAATACTTGCTTTACCTGTAATTTCTAACTTGTAAGCACAGTAAATACGAACTGCTTATAATCCTTTTGCTACAAATTTAATTACTTTCATAAAAAAAAGATGAAATGCGAATGACAAAAAAATAAGTTGTCACAAGAGCAGCAATATTTTCAACATCATTCTTTTATTTGCATTAAAATAGATACTAGATGCAAATGCAATAGTTTCGCTCCTTATGGTACAATATGTGCTTCACTCTAATAATGTAATTTTTTTAAATCAATTAAAGTTATTCATACTATCCACACCATTTAAGACAACAAAAACACATTTTACTGAGATTTTGCATGCCTTGAAAATGAATCACACAAACTATCAGTTTAAAATATGCTCATCAAAGAAACATGTGGACCTTGTTTTACAGAATGTTGTTTTCAAAGCTTAGTCTGAATAAACTAAAAGTTTCCAGATGCTTGACTTCCTATATACCTTTGTTGATACTAAAGTCTAAAAATGTACCTAGAATAAAAAAGGGTATGAAGTTAGAGGTATAAACATGAGTACTGGTGTACTATTACACATGGGCTGTAATACAAACATTGAATATAACTACTCATGTGAGTGTAAGATAGTTCAATAAGCACCAGACTAACTAAAGGAAACGTTTTTGTATTCACTGAATATACTCAACGTATTCTGCTAGGCAAGTGCGAAGACAAAATAATGGTGTGCATACTCTGACTAACCGAGTCAGCAGTGACGGTTTCCAACTTTGGAATGATGCAGCTACTGTCTCCACTTGTGCAGAAAGTAGCAGATGTTTGGAGGTGACAAAGATTGTTTTGTCTGCATAGCAAAAGTACAACATTTCTCAGATATAGTTGATATCTGATAGCTTTATAAGGATGTATTAATTGCATATATATTAAAATTCAGGACATTGTACTTGAATGTTACACAGCACTCCCAACAAAAAAGAAAAAGAAAGCAGAAAATATAGGTGAATATGAATAAAGTAAAATATGACCCCATTTCTCTTTAAGCACATTACAAAGGGAATAAACCAAGGTCAAGGCTAGATTTTGACATCCATTAGTTTATCCATCACTTTTTATGTGCAAGGTTCATGCCACTTTTTGATTTTTTCCTATCCTTTTCTTTGCTGGCTATCAACGAGTCAGTCTTTCCAATACTGACAACAAACTTCTAAATGCATGAATTCAACAGAGAAGAGATTTATACAGCAACATCCACTGACATGAAGTGGAACTGCAAGATGTCTATATTCAAGTAACATGCAGCCTGCAATTGGAGAAAAATGACAAACAATGCAGTTGGTTTCTTCTGTTTTTGAAGCACCATATCCAATTCTAAATACAGATTTTAAATCTGAAAGGCATAAGTAGCCAGCATTTAGTATACACTTGGACTAAATTCAGATCCACCAAAAATGTGTATTACTTTGTCTTTCTGATGTCTAAATATACACCTGCTCAGCAACACTGATTTTCCTGTCAATGTCTTTAATGGAAGCTTTTTGCCTCTTGGCTCTAAAGTTACATCTGAAATATCATTTTATACTGTATACTCCATGTAGAATGAAACATATTTCAATTTGCTTTTACTTTTTCATTGTCTATTTGCAAACTATTATGACTGTTCAAATACGTGCATAACTATTTTGAAATACCATCACGTCATATGCGTTCAGCACTGTGCTATGCTCTTGGGTCACTGAAGAAAATCACTTTTACAGCTAGTTATTGGGATAGTAATCATGTAATTGCTTGGGAAAAATCACTATATTACATTATAAAAAAAATAAAGATACAAAAAAAGTAAAAAGAATGATATGTTATTAATACAAGTCAGTATTTTAGACTGCAAAACTGAAACAAAATACTTTGATAGACTGCTGTATTTTAAGTAGTCCTGTGGTAATTTCTTCCAGTATATTTCATAGCTCTTCATTCAACTTCACCTTCTTTTTGCTCTCATCCCTATCCACACAGCTTCAAGTATGTTGAGGATGGGGGTCAGAGGTGGTCAACCTCATATTATTTGGGTTCTATCTGCAGACTTCCTCTCTAGATAGATCCTACTTACGTCTGTCTGCAGTGTGACTGGGGATGTCATGCTGAAAGATTACATTTTTGCCAGTAAAATGTTTTCTAGAAGGTACAGAATGATTTCGTATATTGCTGGCTGAAATGGACTCCTGTACCAAAAATGTCATTGTGTGTCACAGAAGCCTGCAGACAGGCTCCAATATATTCCTTTGCCAAAACTATTCTGGCATACTAGTATCTTTGTAAACCAAACATTTCAAATTTGGACTCACTGCTCTGTAAGATATTCTTTTTCAGGTTGTCACTCCATGCTTTGTCTTTCATGTACTATGGTCACTTGTGCTTACTGCCTTTCCAGAAGAAATGTTTCTTGACTTTATCATGCTTGTCAGGTCTACGTTTTAATAATAATAATAAGTTTTATTTATACATCAACTGTCCCATGCTCAGTGCGCTTCACAGAGTCTCAGAAAACACTGAAAGATATAGGTAACATTGGATACAAATATTTCCTGCATAGAACACTGAAGCAGATAAATACAGGATATGTCTCAGTGCATATAAAGCATATAAAGGACAATATGTTATAAATGAAACGTCGACGAATAAAAGAACGCATTAGCGCAAAAAAAAGGAAATTAATAATCAAGACCAGGTGTAATTGAAAAAACAGCAGGACAAAGATAGGTCAGAAATAAAAGGAAAAGAGCAGAAAACAAAGTCTTTTCACATTTGCATTATTCAATGCACAAAACGTAGATTTACACAATAATGGAAAATACGCTATAAGAATCTGTGGACCTGCAACAGTTAAAGCAACGAAACGTTTAATTTCAAAGAAAACGCAATTCGGTCAGGTGTATATTTATGATCACGGAAAAGCAATCACAACGCGTGCAGCAGAGACACAAAGTAGCAAAAAGGAGAGCGGCTGGACAGGCTTTAAAAAGGTCGAAGGACAGTGCGACAGCAGCCTCCCCCACCTCAACAACGCAGGCAGCGTTATGCGTCCTGCAAGAAAGAATTTAAGCACGCCCAGGGCCAGAAATAAAGGACAAGTATTGTTTTTACAATGTCACGCGAGACCAGGCAGTGAGCCATCATTTAAAACAAGTCCACAGAAATCTAACCTAGCAGTTGTTGGATTGCTTTTGCCAGACAAGCATCATGTGCTCCCAGCTCTTAAAACTATGACATGCGACAAGCAGAAGAGGCAGCTCGCTGCCGCCCCCTCACAACACAAGCAGCATTATACAGTATGTTTGGCAAGAAAGAGATGTAACCACGCATGGGGCCAGAAATAAAGGACAAGTATTGTTTTTACAAAACTTTTTAAAGTAAAAGTGAAAATAATGCATATGTAACAATTCCCAAGAAAATAACAATCTCTTTAAAATGTATATTGCCTGCCTAAGGTAAAGTCATCCCAGATGGAGGATCGCAGGAATCGTGGGAAAGAGGGGTCCTTTCATCTGAGTAGCGCTATTTCAGATGTGGAATGACAAAATGGGGGAGGGGAGCTTGATGAATGAGGTATTAAGGACTTAAAACAAATCCAAATCATATTATGGGATATCATCTATTGTGAAATTCTACTCCGTACTTCTAGTATTTTCATTTTTATACTGTATTGAGGATTTATTCTGTTCTATGTATTGTACTGTATTGTATTGTATTGTATTGACCCCCTTTTTGACACCCACTGCATGCCCAACCTATCTGGGAAGGGGTCTCTCTTTGAACTGCCTTTCGCAAGGTTTCTTCGATTTTTTCCCTAGAAGGTTTTTTTTTGAGGAGTTTTTTGTGGTCTTCTTAGAAGGTCAAGGCTGGGGGGCTGTCAGGAGGCAGGGCCTGTTAAAGCCCATTGCGGTACTTCTTGTGTGATTTTGGGCTATATAAAAAAAATAAATTGTATTGTATTGTATTGTATATCTGGTAAACCAAACACGGGGGTGGGCGAGTGAAGTGAGCAGGAGGCGGAGCCCCCTAGTATTAAAAAAAAAAAAAAAATCCTAAAAAAAAAAAAAAAACAAAAAAACAAAACTGAAAATAATGAAGCATTAACATACATAAAGTACAAACAAAAATATAAATTCAGTGACAAAAAGGGGCATTCCACCCACAAATTATTTAAATAAGTACTTCAAAATAGTATTTGAATAAATATCTAAACTTCCACTATTTATCTTCTAATAATCAATGTGACTGCATGCTTGCATATTTTGAGATGATAACAAGTGGTAGCTCCATCTTTGAGGGAACCTGTGTGAAACTAAACAGGTACTGAACTCACAGAAATCACAGATCAAGCACAAAGACTTACAATTCATAGCTGCTGCCATGATCCATGTAGTCACCATACTGAATCTGGAACAAAATAAACAAAAACATATGTCATTGATAGAAAATATATATTTGTGAAGCCAAAAAAACAAAACACTACATGAAACACTACTATATGAGTGGACATTAAAAATGCAATTATTGTATATGTATACACAGTATGTATTCAGAAGAACTTACCAGACAGTAGGGATAACTTTTTTTTTTATTTTTTATCGGCAATATCATTTTAGTGGATTGGTCGATTCTGATACAGATTCAGATTTTTTTTTTTTAAATCTCTTTAAAAACCTTTTATACTAAGCTCCTGCACAACTAGACGGGGAGAAATTTTATACAGGTATTCTATAGTAAGAGTGTTGTGTTAACTTCGGTATTTTTATAATTAAACTGTAGACCACAGTTTTTACCTGTACATTATTAACAAAACAAAATTCTGTAGGCTTATTGTTCAATGAACATAAAAATAATAAAATAAATACCTTTAAAATACACATTTAACTAATACAATATATAAAGAAAATATTTACCCATAATACATATGGCATTAAAGAAAATAAAATACTTCTTAATTCCAAGCTGTCATATTGTTTAATTTCTTCTGTACTAATCTGAAACAAAGCTTAATTTAAAAAAGGAGTTTTCAACATTCGCCTAACAAAAATATGCATATTCTTAAAACATTGATTCAATGAATTAATACTGGCAGTTAAACACTGCTTAAATGTACATATACACACATTTTATTTTGAGGTGGAGTGGAGGGACATGAATATTGAGTGAAGAATGATTACGTTATAGCCACTTAAATCAAAGCATCAGAAAACTCCCCAAAATAAGGCTGGGTTTAAAGGGTTAATTAAAAGACCAAATAAAAATATGGGTGCTGGCTCCAATATTTTGAGAACATAAATGATTTAATAGTAGTCACATCTAAGATAAATTAAACAGATTCAACAAGTTAAATTAGATATACAGCTGGAAATGCTGATCAGGTTGAAAAACAGCTGCTTGCTTGTCACGTAAATTAGCAGGTAGATAAAAGCAGTGTGATGAATATGCTCTTCCTATGACCCAGCACTCTGTGACCACTTTTTACTGAAATTGCACTGGGATCAACACCACATGACTTCTTGATGTATAACTGAGGTTTTCATTCCTCCAATTTCCAAAATAGCCTAACCCAATTTAGGGTCACAGGAAACCAGAGCATATGCAGGCACCATCGGTTATATGGCTGGAACCAATACCCATCATCCCTTATTCCCAGGTGTACTAATGCAGCAGATGGTTTTTGCTTAAACCAATTTCAATTCAGAGGTCAGTTCCGGTCTCTAATTAATGATTTTTTTTTTCTGTTTTAATCCTGCAAATTCAGCACTATGCCACATTGGATGGTTAACTTAAATAAGAAATGTACATTGCTTGTTCTTATTGTTCTGCTTATACTAGCATAAGAAGGTATAAAATGAATGAATCAATAGTACACAGGAACCATGGCTGTTTTTGAGAATTCCATTTTTAGATTTGCTTTTTTTTTTATTTTTATGTTTTAGAATATATTATTTTAAATGGAAAAACTACTAGACAACAAATGGCAGACAAACTTTAAAATGACAACAAATTTTTAAAATAAGTTAACTCACTTTCTACCACATCTATATAATCATTATGATACCACTTCTATAACAGACATTTTCAAAATAAGCTGGGCAAAATGTTAACAAGTATGCTTAGGAAAACTAATCTGTTCCTGTGTATATAAGCAAACCAACTGCTCCTAGGATCTTAGGAAAAATAAAGCAAATCGTATTTCTGGATAGAAAACACAATGGTCGAAAGTGGGAAAAAAACTGCAGCATGATCAATTATGTTAGAAAGTTCAGTTAAGGGCAGTTAATTTCATTTATGTAAATTAATCCCAGTACTACTTCTCCACTGAAATGTGAAAATGGAACATAGAAAATGTCATTGTTCTAAAATGTTGATATATATATATGTGAACAATAATACAATACTTAGAAATAAAATGCAACATTGTGCCCAACAAAAACAACAATTAGTTCTGAATTTATTGTGACAAAACTGAGGTCTTCACTTCTTGAATCAGTCCAATACCAACCAAAACTTGGGTAACCTATTGGCTCCATCTTGTGGCTTTCACTGATTACTAAATTAGAACGACTAAGGCCGGGTTTATACTTCACACGACGCATGCTCCAGTGGACGCTCCTACTACGCAAGTGTTGTACTGTTTATACTTGTGCGTGTACTTTACGTAAATCTGGAGGAATCCAGAAGGTGGCGGTGAGAGATATCATCATGGTGAGAACAGGTTCGGCTTCACCGTGTTGTGAATTGCCTGGAACAGCCATTAAATTCTGATGACATCTCACTGCAATATCTCTGAAAAGGATGTTTAATGATTAAATCCATCAATCCAGGGATGTGCCCATTCTAGCTAGCATTGGGCACGAAGCAGAAACAATCCCTAGACGGGGCATCAGCTCATCGCAAGGTGAATGCAAGCACTCACATACACTCACGTCATTTTAGTGTCACCAAATCTGCATATCTTTGGAAGAAAACCAGAGCACAGTGTGGAAACCCAGCAGGAAAACAGGCAAACTCCAGGCAGGGAATACCAGCGACGTGACTCCCTATGAGACAGCAGCGCCACCACTCCGCCACTGTGTCATCCCCATGTGTGTAGTTATTTCATTATTTAAATGAAATTAACAATTTATCTGTAACATGTAACATACATACTTTAATGCATTTCATCATGAAAGTGATATCAAGTATAAATCTAAAGATTCTAAATTTGTAGAGTTGGAATATCATACATTAAATGTGTTCTGTGTGGTGATCTATTACTATTTGCTGTCAGGTCAGGAGGAAGTCCCAGAAGCTCGTAGAGATTAAAAACTGGGATGACGTTTACAACGGTGTGCTTTAATGATAAAGTAAGCTACGAGGTCAGAATGGACATTTCGAGATTAAAACTGAAATTTTCACTTTAATCATAAAATACACCTTTTCACTGCGTCCTTATTTTTTTCCTCTGTGGCTCAAATACAGTGCTGTACATTATGTTGTGAAGTTGCAAAAAAAAAAAATAAAATACACATCGGCATGCGAATGTATGTCAGCATTTTGCTTCACCACATCGAACCATTCATCAAACATCAATGCGCGCACATTGATCCCGGAGGATTCTCAAAGCAGCTTTCTGTTTCATGTACAGTAGATAGTAAACGGAGACTCTGACGTCACATTCCAACTTTTAACACACTGCGCCCCCCCCCGTCTTTTTTCTGGTACTGCAACTTGCGCACATGTCGCATTAATACCTGAGGACCTGCTCAGAGGACACATCAAATGAATGCTAGAAACGCGTGGCAGCAATGATGCCGGCGCATAAGCTTTCTGAGCATGAAGTATAAACGAGCCCGTAGGGTCAAGGGACAGACACTTTTTTAAAAGAATGTAATGGTTTTGGATAACAAGAATATAAAAAGAAGGATCACTGCAGAAGCACTCAACATTGAAAATAAACTAGAGAAATTCAAAAAACAAGATGATGTAAGTACAGTAGACCCCCACGAAGTAGCAGTTCAGGGTTCGCGGACTCAGTCGTTCTCGGATATTTTCGTTGAACCTATTAATTGTTAGCGGAAAGCACAATTATCCTCCGCAATTTTCTATGGCTTTTTTGTGGCAATATTGTGCTGTAGAGAGAAAAGGAAGCAACCGCTGAGAGTAACGCGGTTTTGGATAGTGAAAGTAGCCAATCCGAAAAGCGTTATTCATTTCTCCTTGCTGCTGATTGATTGCTGCCATGTGATGCGTCTCTAGGTGAGTGGGTTTACCACCCCGGTTTGGGATGGTGCAAGTAACAAATCCCAAAGCGTTATTTATTTCTTCTTGCTGATGATTGGCTGCTGCTTTGTGATGCGTCTCTAGCTAACTGTCCTCGAGTTTTCCACTGTTATTCTTAAACACACGAATCGCCCTGCACTTTCTAATGGCGCTTTTCCACTGCATAGTACGGCACAGCACGGTTCAGTACAGCTCACCTTGGTTCGGCTTAGTTCAGCTCGGTTTGCGTTTCGACTGCAGTTTAGTACCGCTTTAGAGTGGGCGGGATTATTCACGTGTCGTTATAGTTGCGCCGTCTCTACTGCCGTGACATCGTAAATGCGCCACAAGCGACCTCCTGAAAAACGTTTTCATTCCGCGTCGCCCCATCCAGCTCTCGCTGGATCCGCCTCGCTACCAACGAGAGGAACGTCTGTACTTCCTCAACAGACCACGAAACAGCCATTTTTGGTTAAAACAAAATGGTGCGTCCGAACCTTCGCTGGCTGTGCTAAAAATCTAGCGGGTCTGTTGTGTCTCGTGTCGCAAGTTCAGTGACGCAGTAATGACGATTTTCTCCGGCCAAACAGTGACCAACAGAGTTTACACGTCACGTTTTAGTAACGGTTCGGCGCGCTTGGAACCTCGGCTGAGGTGGTACTAAAAAAAGGACCAGGTACCAGGTACTGTTCCCAGTGGAAAACCCCCCAAAAGTGAGCTGAGCTGAACTGAACTGTGTCGTGCCGTACTATGCAGTGGAAAAGCGCCATAAGGCTTCTGGAATTGAGCCTAAGCACCAGAAGAAGTTTAAAACACTCCAGGAGAAGGCTGAACTACTGGATTTGCTCCGGGAACTAAAAAAGTTATGCTGCAGTAGCGCGCCACTATGGCATTAATGAAAACACCATATGCTACATAAAGAAGAATGAAGTAGCGATCTGGAGTACTGCATCTGTAAGTTTCTGTGATAATGTCAAAAAGGTAAAGACTGTAAGGAATAAAAATATCGTCAGGATGGAATCTGCCTTGGCACTGTGGATCACCGACTGCAGGAAGAAAAACATCCCCTTGGACGGTAACATCATCCGTGAGAAAGCACGGAAATTGTACCAGCAATTCGCTACAGGAGACAATGTAGCAACTTCCTATCACAATGTTCCTGAAACCTATAAAGAAAAGCCAGCACGAAACCCCACCAGAAGAAGACCCATCCAAAGATACGACTCCTCCTGAAGAAGAGGCACCACCCGAGGAGTTTTAAATCCTGTGCATCGTACTGCACAGCTACTTTATCATCATCATCAATATTATTCATCATTGGTGAGTACCCATACATTTTACTGTATTTTAATTAAATGAAATTATTATGTATTTACTCTACTGATAAAGAAAACTACAGCGCATAACAAAGAAAATGCACTTGCATGAATTACGTATAGCGGTAACATTGGTATTTTACATTCTAGCACCGCGGGAGACATAACAGTACAGTACAGTATACGGTTTTACCTTTACATTCTGTTTTTAAGTAATGTATTAATGTATTAAGCCGAGTTTGCAAGGAAATTAAAGTGCTTTGGGGGCATACTGTATTTAGGGTTGAAACTATAAAAATAGACATTAAAAAGGCATTTTTTAACCACATCCAAAAGTCGCAGTTTTTCACAATTCACAGGTGCTCTAAGAATGTAACCCCCGCGAATTTTGGGCGAGTACTATACTGTACATTGAGTGAAAAGTGTAAACTTGTGAAAAGACAGACAGCTGCATTACATCTCTCTATTATAAAAAAAAATCTTGGGACGAGACGAGACTTTTTTCCTGCAAAGAGATGTGATCTTTTGAAGGGAGACACTTTCATGTCCCGTCATACTTACAACCTTTGGAAGCAAGTCCTGTGATACACATGCAGAGCAGGTTAGAGATAATGGAAGTAGGAAAATTCAAAAGTCTCAAAAAAATTACAGTAAAGACCGCATTAGCTCAAACAAATGGAAAATATTACTTAGTGAAATAGCGGAACAGCGAAAGAGATCGAATAAGGTTTGAGGATGTCTGGGGGGGGGGAAAAAAGAGAAACAAGGCAGTGAGAGAAAAGGACAGCTGCTATACAGGCTTTTTAATGTTTGAAGTACCGCACAAAATGCAGATCACGCGGCACTGGAGCAGCAGCAAGCCAGCAGCTGATCGAGCAAAGAGGCGGTTAAAAAAAAAAAAACCCCAATTTGTTTTCCAATGTATCACCATTTAAGAGGGGGTTTCAGAGGAGCGACCGCGTCTCCTTGGGGTGCGTTCAGCCCCCCTCTTCACAACGGTGTGTACCGCTGGCGGGGGGGTGAAACCTCCTAGTATCTATATATATATAATTCACTAAGGGCGCACAAGACAGTTAGTGCAAGCATGACAGGGCCCCGCCTGCCAACTCTAACCCTCCTACAGCGTCATGGGATACGCATTACAGAGCCACACACGCCAAATGTAACCATCCTCCCGAGTCCAGTGTCGCTCTTGAGGCACGCAACAACTCACCAAACACAGCCTCAGTCGCTTTCGTCTGTGCAAAAGTCCACATGCACCTCTGAGCCACGCAAGACAGAGAGCCCCGCCCGCCAACTTTAAGACCATGGGATATGCACACATTTAGTGTATAAATGGATATAAATAATTGCATGTAAACAATTCGCCAAAATCTGTTGTATGTAAACGATACTGTTTAAAACAATATTGTTTTTTAATCAGAAAACCCGGTTTCCACGTCTATACCTTTATTAGTTTAAATGGCACTTTTACCACTCGCAATAGTGTGGACGCGCTGACTTACCGTGTCGACTGGGCAACACCGTGAATGCGGCGTCTATCTATGTATGTCTATGTTTCCGTAGCCTGCTACAGGAAGGTACTCTCTCGATCATAGGCATTGGTTTCGCTCCTTGCTATTTTCCTTATACTGCGACGGTGGTTTCCTAAGCCTTTGGTTTACTGAATTCCTTTCTCACCGTTTTCCGTTCCTATTGTTTCACTGCCGTATGCTATGGCGAGCTTTGGCTAGTAACAATATAATGGTCTGAAAACATTTGGAGTCTTTTTAAAGACTTTTATATAACATCTTTTACCTTTTCAGTGCTCTCAGTACTTGACTTTCAGCTCAGGATTGCGGGAATATAGCATGGTTTAACTTAATAAAGCAGGAACTAGTGCTGGGAGGAATACCAGTTCATACCAAAAACCATTTTTTATTTTTTTTATGATATGGATTTTTCTTATACCGCAAAATTAGTTTAAATAGCCTAAACAATGTTCGGAACATGGCACTGCGGGAACCTGTTTAAGGGGGGGATCTTTTTCACTGCTACACCGCTAAACAAGTATGCAATGGAGTACATGCGTTAGTGGAGGTATTGAGTGATGAAAATGGATAGAGAACATTCCGAAACTGAAGCTGTAGCAGACGATAAAATTGAACATGATGACACAGAAGAAGTTTTGCTGAAAAAAGGAGCAGTGTCTGTTGTCTGGAGATACTTTGGTTTTAAAAGGTCGGATGTGGACAAAACAACTATTTACTGCAAATGCTGTCGAGCTAAAGTTGTTGCTGAAGGCAGCAGCACGAGCAATTTGCTGCACCACCTTAGCCATAAACATGCTTTGGAATACCATGAATATGTGGAACTAAGATTGGCACTCTACACATCCTCAGATAAAACTGAAAAAGTCAGAGGACACTCAAGTCAGATGTCACTTGTAGACGCATTTCCTAGAGGTACTGCCTACAACAAAAAAAGCAAGCGGTGGATCGAGATAACAAATGCCATCACAATCCATATAGCTAAGGTGTCAGTGGACAGAGATTAACAGAAAGTGTAGTTGGTTTACAAAAAATATTTACTATTTATTCTTTTTCTAAGACATGTTCAGTGCAATACAAGCACCGCTGGATATTTTACGAAGTCTAAATGCCTCTTTGGATGCCTGAAAATATGTTGTCAAAATGATAGTTTAAGTTGTTTGCAAAATTTGTCCAATAAAAAGGTTCTATATTTTGACTGCAACTGTCATGCAATGTGATTCCTGCTCTTCATTAGTGCCACCCCCTTGAAAACTATCACTTTATGGGGCCATACAAACTTGTGTTAATACTGTTTTTTTGTACAATGTACAATTCTCATGACAGTGGAATAGGTTATTCTTAGCCAGTTTACTGCAGTTACTGCAGTGGAAAATGTGGCTAACATCCACTCATGCATGGAAAAAAAATACTGTTGAATACAATTAAACCGGTATAACTTTGAAAAATACTGTGATATAGAATTTTGGTCATACTGCCCAGCACTAGCAGGAACATCCTGCTGCTCATTCAAGACAAATAAAGCTGCCATTCTTGACCCTTTTATCCCATTATAGAATTAATTCAGAAATTAAAATACATGATCTGTGCATGCTTTTAAAGTGCAATCATTTTACCAATCAGCTCTCAGATGCAATCGTATTACCTTGAAGCATTAATCATTTAAAAGAGTACATTACTTATTAACTGATTAAGATCTCCCCTGTATGCTCACATAACAAATATAGTAGATGCTGTTCCAAAAGCAGTTTTAAAGAATGTGAAAATGAAAATATCCTGAATAATTTTGGGATTCACTAATGTATGTGGTACTGACATAATAATGTTTGAGTTTTTTAGCTTTGATTTTAAGATGGTTTTTAGCTACTAAACAGAAAATGTCAGTGGACAAATGTATGAGCACTTGGCAAGATAAAGTCAAGTGAAAAAAGTAAGTACACCCTATAGAAATTGTTTACTTTTATAACATACTAGCCGAAGCCCGCTGTAGCACACGGCGGTATAAGAATAGGAACGGAAAACTGTGAGAAAGGAATTCAGAAATCAAGAAGAAATAAATACTTCTTGAAAGACGCAGGTGTGAATAGGTGTTTTGGTGGTGACGACAGATAATGAGTCGAAAGATCTAACCCTAGAAAAAGCCACGTACAACTGACTGTGGCTGGTTGTTAGTATTATTGTGAAGAGTAAACAGCATGTGGGATATCAGGTCTGCGTGCGCTCCGGTCTTTGGGTATCCGACAGTGCATGTAGAATATCCGGACAAGCAGGATTACATGTGAAAGTGATAAATAAATGAGGCTGTCCAAATTTACGTACTATGGCCATGGCAACCTGCTAGTTTTGTTGCATGTAACTTGGACTACCTGGAAATGTGAACGGTAATATGAAAATTTTGCCTAAACGTATGTTTTTATTTTCAGCGTTTGCTTGCAGTGCGTCTGACAGTCCTTTGTATTGTTCCATGCGCAAATCTTGTTGATCTAAACTGAGAGTTGAGTCGCACACCCTCTGTTTTAACATACGCATCTACGACGTACTGTTGGAATAGTTCGCCGCTGGAGTGCAAAATACTAAATATATTCCTCATTGCTAATCTATATGCATAAAATTGGGATTGAGTAAGCCTTCTTCGCTTGGCGGTTCTTTTATCTGGAACATGTAGTAAATCTTTGTGCCAGCCAATGTCTCCGTAAGGGAATAAAAGTGGGTAAACCATAGGAATGCAATTCATACTAAGTGTGGAAATCTGTCTACAAGAGTTGCCTTTGGGACAGATGCAAATGTCCCTTTTGGCATTCGGGTCGCCATCTTCTCCGATGAAAATCGCTGCAACATTGGTGTGACATGTTGGGCATTGTAGCGTCGTAAATTCTGCCCGAGTTTTCCTCGAAAAGCTTTCGTAGAGCTACTGCTGGATTGGACTGAGTGATTTAAACGTACTGCAGATGCTTGGTGAGAAATGCCGTGTCGGCTGCGTGTGGGCGGGACCGGTTTTGAGGGTGGACATGGGAGGAGAGTTAGAGTTGTTGGGCGGGGCTTTGAATTACTTGTGCTCACTGTCGTGCGTGTCCTTAGTGAATTATATATATAGATTTGAAAAGGCAAGTAGTAGAGTAGTGCCTAGAGATAAAGGTGATATACTTGAATAAAAAAACACAAGGAAAATTTGACTTTCAATCTTTTATTTAACAAAAAACATCAACAGATATAATGGTCTATTGGAAAAAAACATTAGTACACCCTTGGCCTCAGAAGCTAGTTCTGCCCCCTTTTGACCGCTCCTTCATGTCAGATTCCTTTAGTTACAAGATATTTGTGTTTTGTTTCTTGCATGTACTGCCACTTTCAAATCCCCCAACACATTTCAATGGGATTCAAATCAGGGCTTTGACTTGGCCAATCCACAACCCTCCACTTTTTCTTTTTGAACCATTCCTTGGTGGGTTTGCTAGTGTGCTCTAAACCATTATCATGTTTAAAGGTCCATTTCTGGTTCAACTTCAACATCTGGACAGATTGCCTCACCTTCATATATTGCAGAATCATAGTTGACCAGATTACTGCATATTGCCCAGGCCCTGAGGAAACATAGCAACCCCAAACCATAACATTTCTACCACCGTGCTTCAAGGTAGCTATGAGGTTATTCTCCTGAAATGCCGTCTTCGGTTTGTGCCAAACATGTCTACTGTTACTGTGGCTAAACTCATCCACCTTTGGTTCATTTGTTCAGTGTTACAGAAGGGACTGGCTTTGCTTGTACAGTATGTTCAATGACAAACTATAGTCTTGCTCTAATGTTCTTTTTGGATTGCAAAGGTTTTTGCAAGGGTCACCTGCAAACCCCATGATAATATTTTGGGGTTCCTGAAGACTTCATTTAGTATCAAATGGTCAGTGCTTGGGGTGAATTTACTGGCCCACCACTCTTGAAAATATTAGCAGTCATTTGAAATCTGCACCACTCGTAGATTATTTTTCCCTACAGTGGAATTATTGATTTCAAACAATTTGGGAGAACATCAGTCTCTTAATATCTGCAGTTTATGACAGAGTGCACCTGCAAACTCCCTAAAGAGGTACTAACCATTTGCACATAATCTGGAACACCTAATCCTAATTTTATGAATTTGAAGTGCTGATAAATGTAGGGGTGTGCTTACTTGGTCATAATAACAAATTATTATAAGAATGAACACACACTGTCAATTTTACATGTCATTTGTTCAAGTATATTACCTTTATCTGTAGGCAATGTTTACATGTTCAAATATACTGAAAAAATCAAACATTTTCCATGGGTTTAACTTGCATTTTCAAATGACTGTATTTCAGATAATCCAGAATGATCACATATTCTTTAGAAGCTCTACACTGTAATCCCCTTTACATTCCCTACCTTTCAACTTGGCTTTGTTGGGGGATTTCGTCTGCCACAAAATTAATTCAGAGGCCAGCAAACCTGTTTTTAATATATCCATACTAATCTATCTATTCAATTTTTTGACAATATAATATCCAAATTACATATTACTGTAAACCTGAGCTATTAGACATGATTATTTATGTTTAAAAACTTATTTCTGAGTCAATTTACAGATATACAGGTACTCAAATTCTATTAATTATACCTGTCACACACGCGCGCATGGGAGGCAGCTAAAGGGCTCGAGTGAAGGCAGTTCTGAGCCATGCCGGGATGTGGCAGAGCGCACTAACTCTCTTTCTCACTTCCCTGTAGACCTAACCCGGGAGGTTCCACCTGTCTCTCTGGACGTCACTTCTGGGACCGAGCCAATGGAGACAGACCTTGCCAGCTCCGGCCCCCCTGATGTCACATCCGGGACTAAACCAATGAACAATGAACACGTGCCCGACCCTTATGACCTCACTTCCTGTCTCCCCCTTTAAAAGCCTTCCCTTTTCCCTTCTGTGTCAGTCTTGTTTTGGACTCTGTTGTAAGCACTTCAGTGCTGGTATTGGAAAGAAAAAGTTGCAGCCAGGATACCAAATTACATGGGTGGCTGCCCCAAACCTTCTTCTGTCTTTGACTCGTTTTGTGACAGTGGCGTAGTTGGCAGGATGGAGAAGTCCCAGAAGAGAAGGGGACAGGACCTGCAAAACACCCAGGTGGGAGCGTACCGGGCCGAGTATTCAGGCGGGGAGGGTGCCCCGTGGTTCGGCGAGACCCGGTGCGGGCTCCGCTCCCAGCACGCAGAACTAGGCCGTCTAGAGAGGCCAGGGAGTGTGCGGGTGGGGCTCACCGAATTGGGCTGCCCTGGAGGGGGGAGACAAGAGGGACTCAGTATGCTCTCTTGGGGAGAGTGCCTGCCCCCAGTGAAACCACAGCCCCTTTACCACCTTGGGGTGCCCCAGACTGGCAGGTGAGTAAAATAACGAAGTGGAGGTTGGACCCTGAGAGGCCGACCAGTAAACAAGCCTGGTCCTTATGGGCAAAAGTATGGCAGTGGCTACGGCCCTTGGAAAACAAGCCCCACCAGGTCATTGAGCAGGTAGCGTGCTATCTGCTCCTGAAAGCACTTCCCCAGGGCTTCACCCAGCCGGTCTGGGGCGTGCAGTTTAAGAACATGTCTGAGCTCATAGAGCTTCTGGAAACACAGAGGGCGGCCTCACACTCTGGGAGAGCGGAACCGCCCTTCTGCCAAACTCAGCCGGGTATGTCCCAAGACCTAGCCCCTCCCTGTATAACCCGGAGCTTGCATCGGCGTCCGCGCCGCTGGCACGCAAAACCGCTTGGAGGCGAGGAGGAATGCAGGTGGAGGGGAGGAGGGCTTGGTGTGCTCTGACAAACCCGCTGACGGTCCCGCATACAGGCGTGGTGATCGTTAACGGTTTAAAACTTCCGCTCTGCTCGATTCCGCAGCAACATTTCCATTGTTGCCCGCCGCTTTGTGCTACCGCGACAATGGCTAAAATTCAAGACCAGTATAACCTGTGTCCACGGGAAACCCGCTGGTACAGCACCGCCGCTGTGTCATTAGCTACGGAGGATCAGTCCAGAAAGTAACCGTGGCAATCCTTCCTGATCCTCCGCACCCGGTGATACTAGGGCGGGACTGGTCTGACATTAAAAGCGGCGAGACACATACCACTCCCGGGGTTAAGTTGGGCCTCGTTATGGACGGAGATGAACCGTCTCAAGCTGCCTCCACGCCGTGTAATCAGCCGGCAGAGAGAGGTGAAGCAGCCGCCCTGGCTGACGTGGCAACTCCGGGCGCCGCAGGCTGACACGCCATCCACCAACGCCGGGCGGAGCGGGAGGAAACCACGCCCATTGAGGTCGGCGCTGACCCTCTCTCCGTGTTGCGGTTTCAATTTAAAAAGACGCCGGCTTCTTTCAAAAGGGAGCAATGGAATGACGACTCCCTGAAGTTTGTAAAAAATGCAGTGGTCCTTGTCAATGGCCAGCGCACTAGTCAGTCGATGCCACAGGGCCCCTACTTTGTGTTAGATAATGACCTCCTTTACCGTGTAGCAATGCATGACGGGCAGGAGACGAGGCTGCTGCTAGTGCCGCGTACCTTCCGGCGGCAGGTCTGCGAGCTAGCACACGCCCACCTCCTAGGTGGCCACCTGGGAAAAACTCTGGAGCGGATCAAGCCCGGTTTTACTGGCCAGGAATTAATGAGGAGGTTCGCCGCTTTGGCGCTTCCTGCCCGGAGTGTCAACTGCGACAGATTCCTAGGAGGGACCGTGCTCCTCTTGTTCCTATTCCCTTGATTGACGTTCCCTTCCACAGAATCGGGGTCGACCTGGTGGGACCTCTAGAGCCCTCAGCCCGAGGACACAAGTACATTTTAGTCCTCGTGGATTATGCTACACGATACCCGAAGCTGTTCCGCTGCGCTCAGCTACCTCTAAAGCCATCGCACGGGAATTACTAGGGTATTCGCGTGGGGATCCCCAAAGAAGTCTTGACAGACCAGGGGACCCCTTCACCTCGGAGACGCTCAAGGAGACTGCCAGATTACTGAAAATAAAGCATTTAAAACCTCGTGTATCATCCTCAAACCGACGGATTAGTAGAGAGGTTTAATCAGACTCTCAAGCAAATGCTACGTAAGGTGGTCAGCGAGGATGGAAGGAACTGGGATCAGCTCCTCCCCCTCGTCCTTTTGCCTATCGGAAGTCCCACAAGCCTCCACGGGTTCTCCCCTTTGAACTACTGTATGGGCGACAACCTCGGGCATATTGGATATTTTGAAAGAAGGCTGGGAAGAAGAGGCTCTTCCCACCACTAACATACTGGAGTATATCGCGCAGTTACGCGATAGATTTGGAAAGATTCGCCTGTCCTTAAAAGTCACATGGAGGAGGCTCAAGCAGCACAGGTTCGCTACTACAACCGCTGCACGCCTCTTCGGGAGTTCCACCCGGAGATCGGGTCATGGTCCTAGTGCCTACCTCCCACTCTAAGTTGCTTGCCCACTGGCAGGGCCCCTACGGTTAAGGAGAGGAAGGGACTGGTCGACTATTTGGTGAGTCAACCCAATCGCCGGCCAAAGGAGCGGTATATCATGTGAACCTGCTGAAACCGTGGAAGGACAGGGACCCTGATCCCTCCTCCGCCAGCCCCGCCACTCTTCGCCACACACACGACCTTAACTTTGGCGCAGACTTGAGACCCAGGCAACGGCAGGAGCTGGAAACAGTTATCCGGACCGCTCGAGAGGTAGTCAGTGAACACCCGGAAGGACCTCTCTGATTGAGCACAACATTGTGACAGAGCCCGGGTTGTTGTCCGAGAACGCCTGCACCGCCTTCCCGAGGCAAAAAAGGCTGAAGTGGAACTGGAGATCAAGCGCATGCTGGAACTAGGTGTAATTGAGGAGAGTTATAGTCCCTGGTCCAGCCCCATTGTGCTCGTCGGTAAGCCTGACGGAGTTGGAGGTTCTGCAATGACTTCCGCCGGCTTAACCAAGTCTCCCAATTTGATGCCTATCCAATGCCACGCGTGACGACCTCCTCGAGAGGCTTGGACAGGCTCAATACCTGACCACACTTGACATGACAAAGGGTACTGGCAGGTTCCTTTAACGGACTCTCAAGGAAAAACGCGCTTAGTACCCCTAGCGGACACTGGCAGTATCGGTCCTTCCATTTGGGTTACACGGGCTCCAGCAACCTTTCAGCGTCTGGTGGACAAAGTGCTTCGGCCTCATAACTCATACAGTGCTGCCTACCTAGATGACGTGGTCATCTATTCCAGCACATGGAAGGAACACCTACAGCATGTCCAAGCGGTATTACGGACACTTGGTGAGGCCGGCTCGGATTAATCCCAAGAAATGTTTCTTTGGATTAAGCGAGGCCAAATATTTAGGCTACCTGGTGGGTCGGGTACCGTAAGGCCACAGTGCTCCAAAATTGATGCCATTCTGAAATGGCCCCGTCCGCGAACCAAGCGGCAGGTCCAAGCCTTTCGGTTAGCGGGTACTACCGCCGGTTTGTACCCGGTTTCGGAGAAAGCGCGCCTTGACTGATTTAACAAAGAAGAGGGCCCCAACATTGTGGTATGGACTGCAAAACAGACGCTGCATTTGGTGACTTGAAGAAGGCCCTTACGTCCGCACCTATTTTGATGGCACCTAACTTTTCTTTGCCTTTCATCCTCCAGACGGACGCCGGACACAGGCCTGGGAGCCGTGCTGAGCCAAAGTGTCGATGGTGTCAACACCCGCCATGTTCCTGAGCCGGAAACTGTTGGACCGGGAGACCAGGTATGCGGCGGTGGAGAGGGAGGCTCTGGCGATTAAATGGGCGATCACTCAGCTGAGGTACTACCTGTTGGGCCGTGAGTTCACCCTTGTCACGGACCATGCACCTCTACAGTGGATGGCCCTGCACAAGGAGTCGAATCCGCGGGTCACCCGGTGGTTTCTTGACCTGCAGCCGCATAAGTTTTCGCCGCTCATCGCCGGGTGCTCTCCATGCCAACGCCGATGCTCTCTCTCGGGTTTACGACCTCTCGGTTAAGGTCGCCCGACCCGACGGGTCTGGGCTGAGGGGGGGGCCTTGTCACACACGCGCATGGGAGGCAGCTAAAGGGCTCGAGTGAAGGCAGTTCTGAGCCATGCCGGGATGTGGCAGAGCGCACTAACTCTCTTTCTCACTTCCCTGTAGACCTAACCCGGGAGGTTCCACCTGTCTCTCTGGACGTCACTTCTGGGACCGAGCCAATGGAGACAGACCTTGCCAGCTCCGGCCCCCCTGATGTCACATCCGGGACTAAACCAATGAACAATGAACACGTGCCCGACCCTTATGACCTCACTTCCTGTCTCCCCCTTTAAAAGCCTTCCCTTTTCCCTTCTGTGTCAGTCTTGTTTTGGACTCTGTTGTAAGCACTTCAGTGCTGGTATTGGAAAGAAAACGAAGTTGCAGCCAGGATACCAAATTACATGGGTGGCTGCCCCAAACCTTCTTCTGTCTTTGACTCGTTTTGTGACAACCTTTTAAATAAGATATCCAAGTCTGTGCTTTAGATCACAAAAATCTGCACTTTTTTGCCTAATAATTGATTTAACAAATAAAACTTTTAGCAATTAGTTGGCTTATTATTCTGCACTGGGTTTTCCACAGTGATTATCCTAAATGCAAATCACTTTTGTAAAAAAAACATTTATTTGGATCATAAACTTTTTGCAATACAGGTAAAATTCCATTACGGCAAATATCTTTACAACTACATTTTCATTACAATGAAGTATTTTTAATGGTCCAGACAGTTTCCCCATATGACATGAGTCTATAGAAGTTGTGTTACTACTAAATACATTCAGCAGATACTTTCATTACAACGAAGTTCCCAAAAGACCTTGAAATGCCTGAATGAATCATCCACAGAGCAGTTAGTTCTGTGGCCGCAGCTCAGTTGTGCACAACGATCCTCAAACAGAAACATTGTGCATTTTTTTTCTTTCTTCAAACTTTCCTTGTTTTTGCTGTTCTTGTTTACGGTGGCTTTCAGCAATACCTTTTGCTTATTGCTCGTCAACATTTGAAAAACATCCATTGGAATTTAACTCATTGTCATCCTTCTGACAATGGCAGACAAAAATAACAGTTTATATTAGGAAAAAAAAAAATTTTTGTGAAAGACCGAGCAAAAAAAGAAGAAAAATCTTGGGTTGCAAACATAATGCGAACTGCTGCATTCGAACACGTTGAAAAAGCAGGTTTTATGTGGTACACTGATGCTCATTTAATAAACATTCCTATTAATGTGGCACTCATTCAAGAAAATGTGAGGTTTCTAAATTCTCCTGGGACCTCCCCCAACTGGACAACACACTGAAGAGTGTCCCGAAGTGCGATCAACGCGTCTGTTGAAGAAAGTTTATCCATTGCCGGGGCAACAGCAGGCTCACAACTCTGCTTCGGCTCTTCACTGAAGCAAACAGAAAAGATCTTGATGGGTGATGCAAGGAACATTGTAAATGCAGGGAACAGTATTACTTGGCCACTAACCCTAGCCACAACCATGCCTAACTGCTGTGTCGGTGTATAGGAGAGTGGCAGATCACGCTACAATAAATAACCATGCTGTTCTGGTTTCGAGCTGAATAAAGCTGGTTTTGCTAAAATACTGAGACGCAGCCTCGCATTTTAGGGTGCAAGACAGGGACTTATAGCACGCCTCATGCATTTCTGTGAGCCTGCTTTTGCCCTGCTCCAGCATTGGACAAACCATCTTCCACAGATGCTGCAATTGCGCTTTGGGACGCACTTCGGTGTGTCGGTCCCATTGGGAATCCCAAAAGAGTTCAGAAACCTCACAATATGAAGAAGAAAATGATGATTCGGCTTCTGATTGATAACTGTGCTGCCCACAACATGCTTCCACATTTAGATAATGTTTGCGTTGAATTCCTCCCACCCAATTGCATGGCAGTGCTTCAGCCATTGGATTTGTGCATCACTCGCAACCTGAAACTGCATTATCGCAAGGAAATGCTTAGAAAAATTCTCGTCAGCATAACTTGTAGACAGGACAAGGTTAAAATTAACGCAAATGAAGCTATTGAAATGATTGCAAATACCTGGACACAAGTTAAAGATAGTGAAAAATACAGAATCTTACTGCGAAATTTTCATTAAAATGAAATGTTTTAGGTCTCTGGCAGTTTGTTGTAACGGAATTTTACCTTCTGTCATATTTAAACCACCTGTTTACATTTGTTGGTCCTAAACACTGCTAATTGCACATTTCTTTCTTTACATCATTTTTCCAACAGAAAAAATTGACAAAATATTAAGAATTCATACCTCACTTATTTCTAGCAAAAGTCACAGATTCAAAACAGAATTGCATTCTTCAGCATAAAATTTCCAATTTATGTCAAAAATAAGAAACTTTAATACATATCCGATTGTCGGTTCAAACACACAACTTCTTATAATAAACATCTAAAAGTCTCTGAGATTTCCCAAGTATGTGTCATTAGTTAAACATGACATTCTGACTTGCCATGGATTTACTTCTCAAAGTCTTGCAAGAAAATATGAAACCAAGTCTATGAAAGTCATAAAAAGGAATAAAAAGACTGACTTTTTTATTGCAAATAAAAATAACTAGATAATTCAAGAAAAAGGACAGAACATTAAATACCAGTAAAAAGTCTCATCATGAAAGTCTAACCTCCTTATACAGTAACTATTTAAAAGCCCCTGTGAGACAAGTGGCTGTGGTAATCTTGGCAAACCTCGTTTTTCTCAAAACACAAAATGGGCACCAAAAAATTGAAAATAACCGATTTAAAGTGTTAAATGTTTAAAACAATACCGTAACTATATTTCTAGGCTACATAAGGTAATTAAAGTTATATTAAAACACAGTTTACATTCAGCACGTGTGTTAGCCATATTACTGGGTCAATGGGAGGTTAACAGACCGTATTACAATAAACAGGAGCAATCTCCTGCCATTATTCAACACTTGTGCAATTACTCTTACTCACAGCATTTTACAATCTTGGCAGATATACTGTGCACAGAAAAAGAGCTCAAGCAATAAGAAAACCTATACTGAGTTGCCAGTTTATTTGGTACAGCCCCATCCACATGCACAAAATTCTACATTCAGCGTGTCATTTGTCATATAGTTGGTGCCAAGTGTGTTGATTCGGGCACCCCCAAACATCTGTCATCAAGAGTTATTCATACACAACTGCTTCAGAGATTTACCTAGAAAGGTATGAAATGGAAACAACTACCAGTGAAAGGCGATCCCATGGAAGAGAAGAGCTTATTATTGATCAGAGGAGTCAAACGGAAATGGTAAGAATTGTACAAGCAAACAGACAAGCCACAACCAGCCATGTCATGTCTGAATTCCAACACTGGTGTGGAGACTGTCTTAAATAAACGAAAACCCCAACAACCAAGCTGGGTGCTAAGGTTGTCAGTTAAAAAACAAAGTGCATCTAGAGTGGGCACAGAAGCATCACAGCTGGACTGCTGAATAGAGGAAAAAGGTTACTTGGTCAAATAAATCCAAGTTTCTTTTATATCATGCAGTGCATCATGATTTGGAACAAGTGGCATTATTACTTTGAGACACCCAGTTTAGAGTCAGCAATACGGGCCCAGGAGGGCAGTGAAATTCTGGCACACGTCAGTACCCCCTATAGCCATTCTGATGATCTTCTATGGATAATTTATTAGAAAACCATTGCTGACCAAGTTTGTCCCTTCGTGTTCCAAACATTGAACACTGCTAGAATGCTACTGCACCAGGCAAATATTTTCACCAAATGATTCCAGGAAAATTACAGCGCATTTTCACTGCTTTTATGCCCTGCACAGTCCCCAAATTGTAACTCTATCAACATCTTTAGGATGAGGAGAGAAGAGCTGTTAGCTGCAGGATCATTCAACCATCCAGTTTGCAGCAACCAAAACAATCATTTTCACATAGCACAACATTTATAAAAGCAAATCTGGCATCTTGTAAAATCCATGGCCAATAAAATCCAGGGTTTTCTGAAGGTGAAAGGAGGTGCAACACATTATCACATATAAGCACCTAACAATATTGGTAAATAAGTGTATATGGGGCTGTATTAGACATGTGTCTTTTCAAAAATGATTGAGGAGGATACACTAAGGCATATCACATTTGGCAAGATTACCTATTATATGTAACATAGGCAAATCAATTTCTTCACAGAGATACATCTGCTTCTATCTGCATCACTATTGTTGTTTGTGCTTGGGCTTTTGGCCACTGCATATTAACAGAAGAGACTACAACATAGTAAAATCAATTATATGATTTCTTGGTTGTTCAAAATAGGAACAAAATAACCAATTTACCCTACAAGATAAAGGAATTTGTCTTTCTTTATATACTAATTAATAACTATGTAAATCGTGATTTAACCTTTTACACTCCAGTATCTTCATACTGAAATAAAACTGAAAAAGTAGAACACTGGGCCTCTTTGACTACAACCCAAACTTACCACCAAAAGACATCCCAGCAGTAAGAGTACATGACAGCTCTCTGATACAGATGATCAAATGGAAGGACAGATTATTTTACAGCTTCAACTGAGGGCCAGGCACAAATTAAAAATCTCTGATGATATGCCTGACACGTTTCATTAAGAGTGCCGACTAATTAGAAGCAGGTAAGCAAAACAGGTGGAGGGAAGGAAGCTCAAATCAAAACCCAAACACGACATTATTCATATTATTAATTATTCTAGAGCAGTGCTTCCCACACTCAGTCCTGGGGACCTACTGTGGCTGCAGGTTCTTCTGTTTTTATTTGGACTCCTAGCCCAATTAAGTTTTGGAGTCAATGGAGAAATAACAATGCTAAGTTTGTTAAATTTTTATTAATTAATTTTTTTTTTTTTTATAAACAATTTTCAGCCTGATTTTCATTCTGCTTTTCCAGGTGTTCCAACTGTTTACTTTATTATCTACTAAATAGTGGGTCTGACGCTAAAGTTATTCTGGCCTTTCATCATTCAGTGTTGTTCACCTGGCTGTCAGTTCTGCTTGTTTTAATTATTATTAGGACACAATGAAGGGTGCAAACTGCACAAAAAATGACAAAACAATAGGACAGCAACAAAAGAGAGGTGAGTGTTTAAAGAAAAAGTAGAAAGATTTCTAAATGTGTTATAAATGTAAGAATCATACTGCTATGCTTTTCTAAAGGAAGAATAAGAGAAAGGAAAAGACCATCTAAATAAATGAGATCAATTATTATCACTAATTGTGAATTTGGCTAGAATAAAAACCTGTAGCGCCACAGTGGGACCTCAGGACTGAGTTTGGGAACTACTGTTCTAGAGTTTGAAATGGCATCTATAAAAAATGAAACAAAAAATGTAAATGGCAAAAATAAACTTTAGGAATGCTATCATCAGGAAAAACTATTTTAAACACTTCCCTAGTAATAGGCATCTTATTGGTCAAAACACATTTTTAGTGTTTTTCATAAGGTACATTGCAAAAAAAAAAAAACCAACAGAACCCAAAACAAAAGCAAGAAAACAAAGCACAATAAATTAACATTTAAATGCATTACAACTCACAAAGAAAAGCAAACAAAACGAGATCATAGCAGCCTGATAATGACAGTTGACAGAAAGTATACCTGAGTCAGTCTCAATCACTGCAGCAGTTACAGATGAGTCACTTTGAAAATGAAATTGACATAGATATGGTCAAGGTGAAACAAAAGTGACAAAAGTTGAGGTTTCAGGCAAACTTTGAACTTGAAAAATAACAGCAACTCTCCGTTCAGAGGAGCCATAAATTAGAAACATTGCTCAGACAGGACTTTATAAAAATGTCACGCCAACAGGAAGAAGGGCAACTTTAGGCAAGCTCGGGTGTAGGAGGACAAGCACTTTAGTATTAAAGTCTACGGCTCTGAGAGCCAGAAGCAGAGATGCGAGGGCAGTTTTACATCAAACTGGATTCCAGTGTGGCTCAGATGGTCAAGCAGTGACGCACCCTGTGTTGGCCTGGCTAGTTGCTGCTTTGAGGTGGAAGGATGAAAACAGAATTTTAATACTTCTACTCAACTCACAAAAAAAGGCACAACAGTATTTTCAACAATAAAAAATTAGTAAACGATTAGTCAAATGACAGGCAAAAAACCCCCACCAAAATATAAATATCTTGAGATTGTAATTGTTAAGGAGGTCTTCAGTGCGAGGCTAGTTGTGGATGTGCTACCTCTGAGTGGCCAACTAGCATGCCATAATTGGCAGAGCCGACATTGGGTGATAAACTAGCCCATACTGACAAAGTTCTCATTCTTTCGGAATTTTAACAACAGTGCCCTTGTTTTTTTGTAAAATTTAATCCGTTCTCTTAGCCGACACATCACTCTTAATTATCTGAGATTTGGATTTTAAAAGTGTTGGGCCAATAACCCTGTCTACATTCATTTTATTTGACTGTACACCTGTGTATTAAAAAATAAAAAAAATCTTCCTTTATAAAGGATGGCAATGCCAAGAGACTGTTTCTTGGGTACTGTTCTAGTGAGCATTTCTTTGTCATGGTACAAATGTGACACTTCAGATGCCTACATGCTGTAGTGTCTTACCATTAAAGTTAGTTGGCAAAAAGTTTGCAAAATTTGTTCTATGAAAAGGAGAATGAATTAGCAAAATCTCTGCTTTCCAAAATGCACCAGTATAGTTAGGCATACCTTTAATGCCAATGCTTTGAAGCTTTCAAGTTATAATTTTTATTACAGAACCTTCATCCTTCAGTGACATGCTCCTTTTGAAATAATAACTACCCATTAGGGAGGGTAACACATAATACAGGAACAACGCAGAACTTCTACATTCACTGTGGAACACTGATATCTAGAACAAAGTGCAACACTGAACAAACTATATTTTACAATATGAATTTCAAAAAACTCCAAATAGCCCTAAATAAAAATATATTCTATTCACCTTCCTAAAGCATGTTCTATCATTACCTATTCATGACAAAAATGTAAAACATGTAAATGTGTGTTTGGGGAGTGTGCTTACTAACAAGTTTTAGGTGACCAAAACTACTTGTATTCAACATTTGATAACCACGAAATCGACTTCATTGCCTTACAACAAACTTAAAATGAAAACTTTTCTAACACAGTACAGTGCTGGCGCAACAGAATAAGAGCTTTGACAAAAATCATTAACCATAGTAAAAATTTGAAAATTATTACTGTAAACTTTAAGGCATAAAATTCAAGGTCATCTATACATCTTCATTAATTATCTAGTTTTTTCCCCCAAAATAAGTAGATGCTCCTTTAAAACACACACGTGTCCACTAAACGATTCCATATGTTTCCAGTTGTCACCTACGTGTGTGTTCATAGTATTGCCACAATGAGGAAACTCAGAAATGCGAATATCTACTGCCATAAAATACAACTTTGTTTTACAGTGACATTCGCAAGATAACGCATACGGGAACAGAAGTGCGCGATCTAATGAAACTGCGTGCGGCAAAGTCAGACAGCATGCGCCTCAGCCCGGGATAGTCACAGGAGTTGTATTAAAAAGTGCGACACGAGGTGTGTAAGGCGCTGTATAGTAACTACTAGAATATGCCCAAGCCACAGAGCTGCCTATCACCGTAGTAGGAGTGCGTGCGCGTTTTCCAGGTACTCCCTGTTTATTTTGGTCCGTTCCTTATCGCAGAGCACACAGGAGAATCTGAAAAACGTTGCTCTGGTCACGTGACCGCGGTTTTAGCCACAGACCACCGAAGCTGTCCCTAAAGCGGACGATCACAGTGAGCAATACCCCTGCCGCAGACCAAAGGGGGGCAGAAGTTAAAAGCATTCAAACCGTCGCAGTTGACTTCCTAAAGATCGCCCCAGGGGCAGTTCTACTTCTAATAGGTGGACACTATCCGGAATGGGACCCTGTCAAGCCTCAGACAGGATAGCTCCTAGGGATTCCACACATAAATACGTCCCAGGACTGCCAACTGGGAGGCTGAGTCCTTGCTTTTAATCACCTATTCGTGTACTATCACGCGGCCTTGTCCCATTTTCTTGTACTACAACGACCCCATTCTTGCTTAGCCAGGCCTCGGTCTTCACCCGCAGTCCGCGGCACCCCGCCCGGCCGGCGCCGTCCCGCCCCAGGGTCGATACTACCTACCCCCTCGTCGAGCTCTTCATCAGAGACAGTATCCTCGGGCTGGTCCAGGTCAATGTCGAACACGCCAGCCATCTCCCCGCTATCTAGTTGCGCTCTCAGTCACGATGAATGGCCCTTTCTATTCGCCTCATGGAGACACATACACCGCCGCCATAACCGGCTACAGTACGAAGCATGCGCACAAACAGACCCAACCAAACAAAACTCTGGTCGATAGGGAAAAAGCCCCCTTCGCTCCTTGAGTCGAGAGCAGGCGCACTGCGGACAATGTAACTAAGCGAGTGTGGGCAACCGCGGCTAGCGATTGGCAACGGACATGCGCAAAGGTGAGAGCGTGAGTGAGGTCCACGGTAACGCGAAGGAAAATCACCGTCTAGTCGTAATGGAAAGCAAAGCCTTAATCTAAATTGTTCTTCCATTAATGGATAATTTTCGCATTTGTAAGCGTAAAGCGCATAAATACAACCATCTGCTGTTCATTTATAACATCCCAATTATTCAATGCTTGTATTTGCGTAGTTATTTATGAGTATCTTTTGCATGATTAAAGTTTTTGGTTAGCTTAAATATGTATGTGCATCTTTTGTATGTTTCAAGTTTTTGAGTATTAATATGTAATGATAACGTTACATTTCTGATGTGTTTTGCTCAGTTTTTGTTGCACCGAGAATACTCCTAAAAACGATTTAAAAAACGAATCTGCTGCCGATGCGATATACAAGACAGTGAGCATGCGTTCACGGAGGAGTACAGCGCATGCGCACAGTACACTGTTGCCGTCAATTTCTGACGGTTTAAAACCTAAGCGGCAGCGCTTCCTGTTTGAAGAGGTTTGGGTCGAACCCTTGAAGTTTTGATTCATGACATGTGAATGTAGCTGTTCTGCTCTGTCGACCTTTTAGCATTTTTTCACCGTAAGATGCATGTGAAAAGGAATGCTCAGAGTTATTATTTTGTAACCCACATCGGACAGATACTACACTGTTCCCTTCAGTAAGGAAAAGGCAAAGCAGCGCGATAACCGGTTCTCTGCGCTCTTGTAGGCCCATTTACGGTCCAGAATCTGCGAAAGAGCTCAGGTGAGAATCTTTGAGATTGAGGTGCAGGCTGCGGCTGGGAAAGTGTATTGCAAATGTGCACATTGAATCATTCATTGTCTCTCGCTGAACTGAAAGAATTTTCTTTTCTGTGGGTTACTTCTAGTCCTTAATGTGCAGGTCACTGCTTGGAAGTTACTACAGCATAACGTTTATCTGGATTTGCTTTCTCTGCCTTGTTTCTTTTGGGTAACTTTCATGTCCACTGACAGGTAATAAAATTGTTGACAAATTACAAAAAACTGCTCTTACCTGCCTTTAGAAAAAATAGATTGCGAATCAAAACAATTAAGACTTTATTAAGTTATAGTTTGGAATAAATTGGATTAAGAAAAATGAACGAGATGCAAAGTATTGTCTGTTATCAGCACCAAGGCTGTAGTTTAAAAGAATCTGCATAATACATTCATAATGAAAGCTGTCCATGTTTCATTTTAGGTCAGAAATAACAGCCAGAGTCCAGGTGTTTGCTGACATTGCCCAGAAAGTATGTCCATTGTGACTGTGCAGCTTGGTCAGTGTGGTAACCAAATTGGCCAAGAGCTGTTCGATGTTATTGGCAAAGACTGTCACAATGCACAAGGACAGAGCAACAAGAAAGAAACTGAAGCCTACAGAGCTTGTTCACAAGAGAGATTCTTCAGTGAGGACAATGGGAAAGGTAGGCTGAATGTTTAACCAATTTGACTGAAAATACACACACTTATGCATTGTATTTATACTTGCCAAATGATGCTTCTCAGTGTAAATTACTAAGTTGTACTTTTTATTTTTGATTTTTGAGAGAGTAAATGAACCTCAAGTATACATACAGTAGTGGGATTTGTTGTAACTAATTCTCATTGAAGACATCTGCATTAATGGTGTTCCAGTATGCTTGATGCCTTCACTTATGGTTCTTCATATGTTGTTGTTGTCGTCATCATATATATCAGAAGAATCTGAATCTGTGCTATCTAGCAAAATGTTGAGGGCTACAGGAACGGATTGATTCACAGCAATGTTTATGCAGAGGCACAAGTTAACTTGTGTTTTAAACATTTTTTAATCCGGGGACATGCATAGGTTTATGTGCTCTCATGTAATAATCCCACATGCATCTAGTTGACATTTTTATGTTTAAATAGAGGACTCTTTTGTAGGGAAAAAATCATGGGAGTCATTTCTTGTCATGTGCGGATCAATTATGAAGGCAGTCCTGGCAACTGAAGTCCCTAAAGATGTTTTAGAGGTAAAGATGATACTGAGCTGATATTGGGTGCATTCCTCTATGGTGCTTGTCTGGGCATGGTGTAGTTTTATTTTTTTTTATCACAATTGTATTAATAAGAAATATGTAAGAAAATGACAACTTAAAGGATACATACGTCTGCTTAAAATTATTATTTTTTTAAATATATGCTCAAGATATTAAAGGAATACTTTGAAAACACATAAGATCTTGAATTGTGCTGGATATCTCTGCTGATATGGACTGGGTAATGTGTTAGGAACGAAAGGATGCCACATCGTTTAATTGAAATGAAAACTGTCAACGTACAGAGAGGGCTGAGTTCAAAGACACCCCAAAAATCAAAGTGAAAAAATGATATGGCAGGCTAGTCCATTTTGGCAAAATTTCCTTGCAACAACTCAGAATCGTACTCCGTAGTTTGTATGGCCCCCACATGCTTGTATGCATGCCTGACCACATCGGGGTATGCTCCTAATGAGATGACAGGTGGTGTCCTGCGGGTGGTCCTCAATATCTGGACCAGGGCATCACTGAGCTCCTGGACAGTCTGAGGTGCAACCTGGTGGTGTCGGATGGACTGAAACATAATGTCCCAGAGGTGTTCTATTAGATTTAGGTCAGGTGAGCGTGGGGGCCAGTCAATGGTATCAATTACTTCATCCTCCAGGAACTGCCTCTGCAGACTCTCGCCACATGAGGTCGGGCATTGTTGTGCAGCAGGAGGAACAAAATTTGTGACAATGTGCATTATCATGCTGGATGTATCCATCAGAAAATGGGTACATTTTGGCCATGGAATGATGCACATGGGCAACAACAATACTTAAATAGGATGTGGCATTCAATTGATGATTGATGGTATTAATTAACACAAAGAATACCAAGAAAACATTACACCACCAGCGGCCCAGACTGTTGACTCGGGGTAGGTAGGGTACATGGATTCATGCTGCTGGCACCTAATTCTGACTGTACCATCTGTGTGCCTTGGCAGGAATTGAGATTAACCAGACCAGGCTATGTTCTTCCTGCCTTCAAATAATCAATTTTAGTGATTCTGATACCTTCTGCTGTTGTAGCCCTATTCTCTTCTTTTTTTATATAACAGTTCCGAGTAAACTCTGTTGGGTGTAAAAATCCCAGGAGGTCAGCAGTTACAGAATTACCATCTGGGACAAAAAATCATGCCAGTGTCAAAAATCACTGACATTACATTTTACTGCATTATGGTGTTTCATGTGAACACTAACTGAAGCACCTGACCTGTATTTGCATGATTTCACGAGTACAATCGAGTACAGTGTTTTTCATGGTCCTCCCAGTCACCAGATCAGAATCCAATACAATACATTTGGGATGTGGTAGAAAGGGAGATCTGCAACATGAATATGCAGATGACATTTCTGGAGAGATCATGTGAACATAGATAAAAATCTCAAAGAAATGTTTCCAACGTCTTTGGAATCCATGCCACAAAGAATTGAGGCTGGTTTGAAAGCAAAAGGAAGCCCTACCCAGAATTGGGACAGATGTCATTTTCTAGCCTACTTAATCCAGACCAGGGCTGTGGGGGGAGCTGGAGCTTATCCCAGTTAGCATAGGGCACAAGGCAGGAACAAATTGGGCAGTGCGCCAGTTCTCCGCAGGGTAAACACACACACCAGGGCCAATTTAGTTTCACCAGTTCACCTAACCTGCATATCTTTGGACAGTGGGAGGAAACCGTAGCACCATGTAGGGAGGACCTGGAATGTGAACCCTGGTCTCTTTACTGTGAGGTGGGAGTACCATCGTGCCGTTCAGTGTTTTGTTCTTTTAATGGAAAGTAAAATCTGTTATGTATTGTATGTAACCTTAAATTAGATTTATCCAATTCAGCCCTTGTGAAGACTAGGAGATTGTTTATGTGCTGATGGGTATAATCAAAGAACTGAAGGATGGTATATTTCCTTTTTTCACATGACTGCATCTTGCCAACCTCCAATTGGTAATATAAAGTTTAATTTTCATATTTTACGCCTTAAACTGAAATGGAAACATATGTTCAATCTGGAGCAGTAAATATTTTATGGAATATACACTCACCTAAAGGATTATTAGGAACACCATACTAATACGGTGTTTGACCCCCTTTCACCTTTACAACTGCCTTAATTCTACGTGGCATTGATTCAACAAGGTGCTGAAAGCATTCTTTAGAAATGTTGGCCCATATTGATAGGATAGCATCTTGCAGTTGATGGAGATTTGTGGGATGCACATCCAGGGCACGAAGCTCCCGTTCCACCACATCGCAAAGATGAGATCTGGTGAGTGTGGGGGCCATTTTAGTACAGTGAACTCATTGTCATGTTCAAGAAACCAATTTGAAATGATTCGAGCTTTGTGACATGGTGCATTATCCTGCTGGAAGTAGCCATCAGAGGATGGGTACATGGTGGTCATGAAGGGATGGACATGGTCAGAAACAATGCTCAGGTAGCCCGTGGCATTTAAACGATGCCCAATTGGCAATAAGGGGCCTAAAGTGTGCCAAGAACACATCCCCCACACCATTACTACACCACCACCACCACCAGCCTGCACAGTGGTAACAAGGCATGATGGATCCATGTTCTCATTCTGTTTACGCCAAATTCTGACTCTACCATTTGAATGTCTCAACAGAAATCGAGACTCATCAGACCAGGCAACATTTTTCCAGTCTTCAACTGTCCAATTTTGGTGAGCTCGTGCAAATTGTAGCCTCTTTTTCCTATTTGTAGTGGTGATGAGTGGTACCCGGTGGGGTCTTCTGCTGTTGTAGCCCATCCACCTCAAGGTTGTGCGTGTTGTGGCTTCACAAATGCTTTGCTGCATACCTCGGTTGTAACGAGTGGTTATTTCAGTCTAAGTTGCTCTTCTATCAGCTTGAATCAGTCGGCCCATTCTCCTCTTACCTCTAGCATCAACAAGGCATTTTCGTCCATAGGACTGCCGCATACTGGATGTTTTTCTCTTTTCACACCATTCTTTGTAAACCCTAGAAATGGTTGTGCGTGAAAATCCCAGTAACTGAGCAGATTGTGAAATACTCAGACCGGCCCGTCTGGCACCAACAACCATGCCACCCTCAAAATTGCTTAAATCACCTTTCTTTCCCATTCTGACATTCAGTTTGGAGTTCAGGAGATTGTCTTGACCAGGACCACACCCCTAAATGCATTGAAGCAACTGCCATGTGATTGGTTGATTAGATAATTGCATTAATGACAAATTGAACAGGTGTTCCTAATAATCCTTTAGGTGACTGTATTTGTAAATATGCCTAGCTAATTTACAGCTCCACAAGCAATCGTGAAACAATAAATTGATTATAAAAGTGTTTTTAATGAAGTAGGAAATTAAAATTGCAGTCTTTTTTTTTTTTTAGTACTAAAAAGATGCAAAATGAATACAAAATTTGCATGATTAATTAAAAAAGTAAAAAACAATTTGGCAAGGAAAGAATAAGGATTAATTAAGTAATACAGGTGATTTCATGGAATGGAATCTCACTTTTAAAACAGTGCAGATTTAAGAAATTTGTTATGCTAATGAAATTGTCAAAAAATAAACAAATCCCAGAACAACTGGTTATAAGTACTATACCCATAGAACTTAACAAATCTGTTGTTTGCAAACAACTGTTGTATTCATTATTATTTTTGTGGTGTTGGTTTTCAATATCACTTTAGTTTCATTTCATTTATCATCTACTCACTTTTTTCCTTTTATAATGTACTATAATTTTGTCAAAACAGTGTTAGCATTCACCTTCTTGACATGCATGTGTTGAAGTGTATGAGAAGACTAGAGGTCCCTGGATAATCTGGGTAGAGTGTGAAAACTCCACATACGGCGCTAGCTGCAGCAACACCATGTTGCCTAGTATACAGAATGCAAAAATACTGTACAGTTTTTTTTTTTTCCTCCTCTTAAATCTGCACTCCTTTAATGTGACACTTTCACCAAAAGCTGCATGGAGCATTCTGCAATGCATTTAAAAGAACATGTCATAGCTACAAGGGTGATGATATTCTATAAAATACTATATTGTTTGGTCAAGCATCATGCTCCCTTATCAAAGTTGCTTGCAACGTTAAAGGTAGGCTCAGGCATCATACCTTGGGTGAATATACTGTAAATAAATATAATTTACAAAAAGCACGCAACATTTATAATATTGGTAAATGTAAAGTAAAACAGGCAATAAAATAAAAACTTTAAGTAAAATTTTAAAAACTATTTTACTGTATATTAAAGCTCAATTTTTCTTTAAAAGTGCTTTTTAAATAATACAGTATGTGAATTAACAGAATAAAAATCATGAAATAATATACAGTTTTAATGTTGCTTTTTTGGATGTGTAAAATGTTGCAAAAGGGTACCAACATTTTGAATTGTTGAACTAATTTATAACTGACAATTTGACTCCATGATTCAATTTGTTCATTTAATGCCTAACTTCCAGATCTTATTTCCATCCATCCATTATCCAACCCGCTATATCCTAACTACAGGGTCACGGGGGTCTGCTTGAGCCAATCCCAGCCAACACAGGGCGCAAGGCAGGAAACAAACCCCGGGCAGGGTGCCGCAGGGCGCACACACACACACACCAAGCACACACTAGGGACAATTTAGAATCGCCAATGCACCTAATCTGCATGTCTTTGGACTGTGGGAGGAAACCCACGCAGGGAGGACCCGGGAAGTAAACCCAGGTCTCCTAACTGCAAAGCAGCAGTGCTACCCACTGTGCCACCGTACCACCCCAGATTTTATTTAAAAAAAAAAAATGAAAAAATCTATTATGAACAGGGGTGTTTATTACTATTACCAGTCAGAGTACCCTTGGTTAACTCTTCATATTTTCTGTGTTTGTGTGGGTTGCAGTTTGAGCAAATAAAAGATTTACAGTTTGTTTTATTGACATAAATTTGTCTAAATTGTGGATACTTATTTGTACTTTCTTACTGTTACTAGGATAAACCCCAGGGACCTGCAGATGTGGCTCCTTTTAGAGCTGAAGAACAATCTAGCTATTTTAACAACTCTGTAAACACTAATAGTACTACAGCTTATATACATGTTTTTTATTTTGTGTGTAATAACTATAAAGGAAGCCTGTCCCTTTTTTTTTTTTCCTCCTTTCAGATGCACCTTCAGCACGGGCAGTTCTTGTTGACATGGAACCTAAAGTCATCAGTCAAGCCATTGCCACAGCTGCAAAGTCTGGCATTTGGAGATACGGGGAAGAGTCTTTCTTTTGCCAGAAACAAGGATCTGGGAACAACTGGGCTAATGGGTAAGGACTGGAATCTGTATGTGTTCACTTGAATGCAAATGGCGAGATGGTGTGAAATTTCTGAATCTAGTTTTGTATATATTTGGCTTTAATATCCCCTGCCAACTGTCACATTTTGTAAAGTCATATCAAATGATATTTGACGATTAAGCATGGCAGATGTTTTAGCCCCATGTTTTAAATTGCTGCTTTTCAGTGGTTTTCTGCAAATTCTGTTGGAAATGAGCAGTTTACTTGGTGTTGTTTACTGTCACTACTAAGAAATTGTTTGAGCATTTATCTGTTTAATAGCTGAAGCATGAATGTAACTATACAATCTTCTTCCAGTAGGTATTTTCTTACTGTTTTGGTTGTACTAAACTTTGATTTCTGAACACTACAAAGAGAGACCTGCAATGTACTGATGGTCTGTCCAGGACTGATTTCTACATTGCAGCTCAGGCAGCCAAGATAGGATGTATGTCCTCCTGTGACTGCAGTGGAATAAGCAGGTTTTGAAAAAGGATGATCAGACCTCTCAAGGGTGCTATTCATTTCCCAATGGATTTATAGCAAGGTGGGGTACATTTCAGTTGGAATGTCGAGAGGGTGTCTTCTTAATTAGACCTGTACTCTTCTGACGGTAGCTCATTGGTTTGATAACTGTGACACATTTCACATTATTAACCTTTTAATAAATTGACAGTTAAAGAAAACTTGCTTAGTTGATGATTCTATTTTGAATCTGCAAATAATAGCATTATTTATTACTCCTGTCCAGTTTCTGTGTGCATGGCCCACGACATGAGAGAGACATCATGAACCTGGTTAGGAGGCAGGTGGAGAAATGTGACCGACTGAGTGGATTCTTCACAATGATGAGCCTGGCGGGAGGGACAGGCTCAGGACTGGGAACATACATGACACAATGCCTGCGAGACACCTATCCTCACTCTTTCATTCTCAATCAAGTCACGTGGCCATATGGAACTGGAGAAGTAAGTTTATGCACTTGATGTATAAAAAGAATTACTGTGATGCTCTTCAACATATCCACGTTAGTATAAATTTAAATTTGTGCATGTTAACACAATTCGGAGTCATGACACAAAGTTCAGCAAATGTAGTAGTTTGCGGCACAGTGAAACACATGTTCCCTTTACAATAACAGAAAGGGAGCCCAGAAAATTGCTTTGTATTCTGGATATTTATATTGTGAACACCAAAATACAGTGAAGTCTTTTAAAGTCCTTGACCGGACCGTGCACTGTGTCTCTTTGTTTTCTGATTCTTACTAGGGATATATGTTAACATACAGTATTTTCTCATGTGGAAGGTGACATTTATAGATAAGCTTTTCTTCTTTTAACCTTCTGTAAATGTGTCACTAATGTTGATGGTGGACTTAAAGGTGCTTTTTGTTTAATTTAACATTCAGATTAGGAACAGTGAAGTTAGTTAGCATTAATGTACAAAAGTAAAGCAATTTCTATTATAATAATAAATGTATATAATCTGAAGAACTTTAACATAATCTTTTCATAAACTAATAGCCTTCAAATATAAAAAATGTGTATTTTGTACATTATACTAATAAAAGGCAAAGCCCTCACTGACTGACTCACTCATCACTAATTCTCCAACTTCCCGTGTAGGTAGAAGGCTGAAATTTGGCAGGCTTATTCCTTACAGCTTACTTGAAAAGGTTAAGCAGGTTTCATTTCGAAATTCCACACGCAACGGTTGTAACGGTCGACAATGTCCGCCATGTTGAACTTTCTTATTTATGGCCCCATCTTCACGAAATTTGGTAGGCGGCTTCCATGCGCTAACCGAAACCGATATACGTACTTATTTCAGTGGTATGATGCCACTGTCGGCTGCCATATTGAACTTTCTAACGGTCTTTGTTACTTATGGGTCTATCTTCAAGAAATTTGGTACGAGGGTTCCCAACGCTAACTGAATCCTACTTACGTACAAATATACGTCCATAGCCTGCAGCTCGGTCACCGTGTGAGGCAGCATTGGGTCCCCCATCCCAACGCCTCCCATGTTGTTGTCTGCCTGCCTATATAAGGCCGTCCGTCACTCCGGTCTCTACATTCCCTTCCTTGCTTCGCCACGGGATTCATGTCTCCCTGCTGATAACTACATCCTTTTTATTTAATCCACGGCTTCTCCGCTGTTTTATTGTTCGTTTATTACGATTATAGTTATTGTGTATGTATTTTAGACTTACTTACATTGTTCAGGTACCCATTTCCTTTATCGCTCCAACTGTACCCCCATTAAAATGTCTGTCAGGTGATCACCATCGATCAAAGAACTGTCACTTACTGAGTGGTTTCCATGCCCGGAGATGGCACCTACCTTTTCCATTCTGTTTGTTACATATTGCACGGCCATATCAGGCTCACTCTTTCGAAATCCGGAGAAACATTGTGTCTTATGTATTGAATGACAGGTTCAGGACACGTTCAAGGTGTGGACTGATGACGGTACAGGAGATAATTATACTACACAGGAGCACTAGAAGAGTGAAATGCTTAAGCCCTTCACCTATGGTTCTGCATGTGCCATGCTCAAGAGTAAGCTCAGCGCACAGCTTGGTCATATTACAACCGGAGGGCTGAACTGACAACGTGGTATACAAAGAGATCCTTAACAAATAATTATTGATATATTTTCCCTCAGTTTAAAAAGGTTTAATTTTCTTCTTAATAAAAATTTTAAGGCAGTACTTTGCCGCTGCGAAGCGCGGGTATTTTGCTAGTAATGTAATATAACATTTTCAAAGTTACATAATTCATCATAAGTAGTGATAATGTAGTGATTTACAAGTGAAACTGTTCAGTTTGTATCTTAATCCAAAGAGTTACATAAATTAATATGAGTTCCATCTCGAGAAAACATTTGTTTAGAAAGTAACTAATGAAAGTGAAATAAATAAAGCCCCTTTCCACCAGAAAAAGAAATAAAATTGCCATTTTTAATTATACAAAAAGGACGAAAAAAGTCAATTTTCACATATTAAATCCTGAGGGCAAGGTAATCTAAAGACCGCAGTGACAAACAATAACATGAAAGAAAATTTACCCATGATGCAACATTTAAATGAATTTGTAGACTTGGTTAGCTGGTTTGAAAGTTGGAGCTTTTTACAATTTTCTAGTCACCTCATTGGTTAGTGTTGTTTATTACATGTTTTTGTAACCAAGTTATCTACTAAAATAACAGTAACAATAGAATGTAATTTCATATTTTAGTAGTGTATATAAAACTATACATTTTTATACTATTTTACAATATCATGTGGCTGAAGTTGATTTAATAAATGACAGATTCCAACTCAAGTGATTAAATATTAATGTGTTGTTGTAAGTTATTTTTGGATGTTGAGGGTCTGTGCCTACTGGAAAAATGTTACATTTAAGAAATTTAATCTACAAAGAAGTATCTGATGGACATTTAAATCTGCACTGTGGTCTCAAACTACAATTGTTGGGTGCATCTAAACTTCATTGACAGCAGATAATTGTGGTGTTTTGACAAGTTAATTTATTGTATTAATCAGGGAAATATTTATCAGTGTAAACTTGAGATAATGCAGCTGTGAGGTTGATTTTAGTGTAATCATAATACTACATACAGTGGTGCTTGAAAGTTTGTGAACCCTTTAGAATCTTCTATATTTCTACATAAATATGACCTAAAACATCATCAGATTTTCACTCAAGTCCTAAAAGTAGATAAAGAGAAACCAGTTAAACAAATGAGACAAAAATATTATACAGGTGCCGGTCATAAAATTAGAATATCCTGACAAAGTTGATTTATTTCAGTAATTCTATTCAAAAAGTGAAACTTGTATATTAGATTCATTCATTACACACAGACTGATGTATTTCAAATGTTTATTTCTTTTAATTTTGATGATTATAACTGAAAACTAATGAAAGTCCCAAATTCATTATCTAGGAAAATTAGAATATCAATTAAGACCAATGCAAAAAAAAGGATTTTTAGAAATGTTGGCCAACTGAAAGGTTTAAACATGAAAAGTATCAGCATGTACAGCACTCAATATTTAGTTGGTGCTCCTTTGGCCTGGATTACTGCAGCAATGCGGCGTGGCATGGAATTGATCAGTCTGTGGCACTGCACATGTTGCTCAGATAGTGGCCTTCAGCTCTTCTGAATTGTTGGGTCTGGCGTATTGCATCTTCTTCACAATACCCGATAGATTTTCTATGGGTTTAAGGTCAGGCGAGTTTGCTGGCCAATCAAGAACAGGGATACCATGGTCCTTAAACCAGGTACTGGTAGCTTTGGCACTGTGTGCAGGTGCCAGGTCCTGTTGGAAAATGAAATCTGCATCTCCATAAAGTTCGTCAGCAGCAGGAAGCATGAAATGCTCTAAAACGTCCTGGTAGACGGCTGCGTTGACCTTGGACCTCAGAAAACACAATGGACCAACACCAGCAGATGACATGGCACCCCAAACCATCACTGACTGTGGAAACTTTACACTGGACCTCAAGCAACGTGGATTCTGTGCCTCTCCTCTCTTCCTCTAGACTCTGGGACCTTGATTTCTAAAGGAAATGCAAAATTTACTTTCATCAAGAAACATAACTTTGGACCACTCGGCAGCAGTCCAGTTCTTTTTGTCTTTAGCCAAGGTGAGACGCTTCTGGCGCTGTCTCTTGTTCAAGAGTGGCTTGACACAAGGAATGCGACAGCTGAAACCCATGTCTTGCATACGTCTGTGCGTGGTGGTTCTCGAAGCACTGACTCCAGCTGCAGTCCACTCTTTGTGAATCTCCCCCACAGTTTTCAATGGGTTTTGTTTCACAATCCTCTCCAGGGTGCGGTTATCCCTATTGCTTGTACACTTTTTTCTACCACATCTTGTCCTTCCTTCACCTCTCTATTAATGTGCTTGGACACGGAGCTCTGTGAACAGCCAGCCTCTTTATCAATGACCTTTTGTGTCTTGCCCTCCTTGTACAAGGTGTTAATGGTCGTCTTTTGGACAACTGTCAAGTCAGCAGTCTTCCTCATGATTGTGTAGCCTACAGAACTAGACTGAGAGACCATTTAAAGGCTTTTGCAGGTGTTTTGAGTTAATTAGCTGATTAGATTGTGGCACCAGGTGTCTTCAATATTGAACCTTTTCACAATATTCTAATTTTCTGAGATACTGAATTTGGGACTTTCATTAGTTGTCAGTTACAATCATCAAAATTAAAAGAAATAAACATTTGAAATACATCAGTCTGTGTGTAATGAATGAATCTAAAATACATTTTTCACTTTTTGAATGGAATTACTGAAATAAATCAACTTTGTCATGATATTCTAATTTTATGACCGGCCCCTGTACTTGGTCATTTATTTATTGATGAAAATGATCGAATGTTACATATTTGTGAGTGGCAAAAGTATGTGAACCTCTAGGATTAGCAGTTAGTTTGAAGATGAAATTAGAGTCAGGTGTTTTCAATCAATGGGATGACAATCAGGTGTAAGTGGGCACCCTGTGCTATTTAAAGAACAGGGATCTATCAAAGTCTGCTCTTCACAACACGTTTGTGGAAGTGTATCACGGCACAAACAAAGGAGATTTCTGAGGACCTCAGAAAAAGAGTTGTTGATGGTCATCAGGCTGGAAAAGGTTACAAAACCATCTCTAAAGAGTTTGGACTCCACCAATCCACAGTCAGACAGATTGCGTACAAATGGAGGAAATTCAAGTCCATTGTTACCCTCTCCAGGAGTGGTCGACCAACAAAGATCACTCCAAGAGCAAGGCGTGTAATAGTCGGTGAGGTCACAAAGGACCTCAGGTTAACTTCTAAGCAACTGAAGGCCTCTCTCACATTGGCTAATGTTCATGAGTCCACCATCAGGAGAACACTGAACAACAATGGTGGGCATGGCAGGGTTGCAAGGAGAAAGCCACTGCTCTCCAAAAAAAAAAACAAAATTGATGCTCGTTTGCAGTTTGCTAAAGATCATGTGGACAAACCAGAAGGCTATTGGGAGAATGTTTTATGGACGGATGAGACGAAATAGAACTTTTTGGTTTAAATGAAAAGCGTTATGTTTGTAGAAAGGAAAACACTGCATTCCAGCATAAGAACCTTATCCCATCTGTGAAACATGGTGGTGGTAGTATCATGGTTTAGACGGCTTGCCTTCATTGATGGAACAATGAATTCTGAATTATATCAGAGAATTCTAAAGGAAAATGTCAGGACATCTGTCCATGAACTGAATCTCAAGAGAAGGTGGGTCATGCAGCAAGACAATGACTCTAAGCACACAAGGCGTTCTACTAAAAAATGGTTAAAGAAGAATAAAGTTAATGTTTTGAAATGGCCAAGTCAAAGTCCTGACCTTAATCCAATCAAAATGTTGTGGAAGGACCTGACGCGAGCAGTTAATGTGAGGAAACCCACCAACATCCCAGAGTTGAAGCTGTTCTGTAAGGAGGAATGGGCTAAAATTCCTCAATGCCGGTGTTCAGGAATGATCAAAAGTTAACGGAAACGTTTAGTTGCAGTTATTGCTGGGGGTCACAGCAGATACTGAAAGTAAAGGTTCACATACTTTTGCCACTCACAAATATGTAATATTCGGTCATTTTCCTTAATAAATAAATGACCAAGTATTTTTATCTCATTTGTTTAACTGGTTTCTCTTTATCTACTTTTAGGGCTTGAGTGAAAATCTGATGATGTTTTAGGTTATATTTATGCAGAAATATAGAAAATTCTAAAGGGTTCACAAACTTTCAAGTACCACTGTATATGTTAGTCACTGTAAGTGTCTCTTTCACACACTTACACAAGTTACTATTATTTTTTTTTACTTCCGTGGACATGAACACCATGTCACTTATGCACTTCAGTTTCAAAGAACAGAACTAAGCTGCTAGGACTGAGGTTTGCGCAAAAAGAAGCCAAACTGTTAGCACATAATGAGACCTACTACTGCATTTTGGTAAAGCTAAGTGACAGTTCTTAATTTGTAAAGTGATGAAAACGTAAGCAATATCATTACTGCCATATTAAAAATATTATTAGTAAATTGAATAAATAAATACAGATATAATCTTGTACCTTTTTTAATATGCTAATACTTGGTTATCAAATAGGCAACCCTACCTTCATCTGACCCCACTCTATCTTGTGTCCTGCAGCAAGGAGTACTTATTTCATTGAGCACAACAGCAGACGTTTCACTACTTTGCCGTCAGTAATGGCTGTCAAAGGAGTAAAGGAAAACAATATAAAAAAAATACAATTTGAAGTAATCACTCTCATGGTAAATTTGAAACAGTAATTCATAGTTGAAAGCGGCACCAATATTTCTGTTTTAAGATAGATGAGTGTGCAATTGCTACACAATGAGAGATTTTAAAATTTCAAAAATTTGTACAACTTGCCATATTTAAGATACCTTTCTAAAAAAATGAACTGACTTGACATATTTTCTGTGGTCCACTGGGAGACGAGTTGTTTTATACAGGCAGACAGACATGGCTATTGTGGTTGATGCTTTTCACATTATAACAAACAAGCGTGAAAACCACTTTAAGCTTTCCCCAAAAATCCTGTTTAAACACTATTTCTCTTGTCACAACCAACAGCATGGTGTAAGTGGCTGAGAAAATCAGAAGTCTTGTATTGCCAAATATTCTGACAAAATTAGGACACGTCTGTAGGCATATGTTTAGCTTTGATTTGCAGTGTGAGATGGAGTGGTATAGTTACAAAGCTTGTTGAACAAAATGAATATACTGTAGATGTCTTCACAATTCAGCCCAGTAATCTGCACGTTACATACATGACTGCATCTCTGACTAGTTTCCTGACCAATATATGTATTTCTCATCCTAGGTAATTGTTCAAAATTACAACTCTGTTTTAACCCTGTCTCATCTGTACCAGTCTTCTGATGCCATTCTCGTGCATGAAAATGATACTGTCCACAAGATCTGTGCACAGCTTATGAACATTAAACAGATTTCATTTAAGGATGTCAATAAAGTGATTGCCCATCAGCTAGGGAGTGTGCTGCAGCCAGTTTGTACGAGTGATGGGACTGCCGAATACAAAAGAAACCCACTAGGTAACCAGGCACTTGCTGTCTTTTTTTTTTTTTTTTTTTTTTCTTTTTTCAATTTATTTTTATTTCTTGAAAAATGGGATGTGTTTAGAGCAAAATAGTGCTGCTATCCAGCTTTGTGTTTCTCAGTGCAAGCAAAACCACATATAAAATGTAGTCGAAATTATTGGGTAGTAATTAGTGTTTTTTTTTTCCCACACCACTTGTCCTACAAGTATTCTCATTTATTCTGATTTCTTTTACATTCTATATTCAAGTCCATCTTACAAATCTGCTTTCAAGTTCCATTTGAACACAGTCCTCCGCAAAGCCAGCAGTACATTCTCACATTTTGTCAGTAGATCAGATCATTTATGGTTCCAATTCTCTCCTAAAGCAAGTATTGCACAAAAAAATTACTTTTCTAAACCATCAAGAGGGCAGATGTTTAAAAATGGTGCCCAGAATTCAATACTTCAGTCATGAGACCACAGCATCCCAAATAGTCTCATTGAAGGCATCTGCTTCAGTAAAGGAAACAAGTGGGCCATGTAATGATCAGGAAATGTTAAGAAGAATAAAACAGAATAAATTGAATTAACAGGACAGCAACTAGTAGATCAAAGAGCGTGGGTACATATCAAGTGAGAGAGAAAATAAGTTACTTGCTACTTCTGCTTGTTTTCTGGTTTATTTAATTTTTGCTGTAGTTGTGATTTGTCATGAACATCATTTTTAGGTGACCTGATGGAAAATATGGTTTGTCATCCAGAGTTCAAACTACTGGGACTCCGAAATATCCCACAGATGTCTGATACCGCTCTTGCCTATAGTGCTTTTACCTGGCCAGGTCTACTGAAACACTTGAGGCAAATGTTGATTGCTCATGCTAAAATGGAAGAAGGCAAGTAGAATATGGCTGTAGATCATTTATCATTATGTTGCTTCTAATTTATAAACAAATTTGATTTGTTTTCTTATTTGGCTTATTTATCGATTAGCTCAGCGATTGTACAGAGATACTGGCCTTTAAGTTTGGTGCCAGGACTCCTGATCGTCTCTTTTGTACTTTCACTCTTTATTAGACCTGCGCCCTACATATTTATTATATGGCTGATATCAATAAAGGTTAGGCTAGAATTGTGAGTATATGGACTAAAACTACCATTACCCCCAATCCTGGAGGTTCAGGAGGTACCACTGTGAGGTGGGGTTAAAAAAAAAAAAAGCACCGTGTAGCAACTACAGTATAAGCTGGTGACACACATGTAATTAGACCTGCATCTTACAGATTGGATATTTCTTCATTTTTATGATTGGAGCATTTACGATTACACATGTCGTGTTTTTAGTGTTTAAGTCTTGGAGTAAACACATTGACAAAGTCTATATTGTTGAAGTCTGACAGTGCTAGTTTGCTGTTTTGTTTTTTGTTTTCTGTGGTCACACATGCCCAGTTTACTGTAGTCCAGCTTTCTGGGCATATTCTCCTTAATGTGGTAACACTTTTTTGTAATTTAAAGTGCAAAAAATAAATAATATGAATACTGTTCACACTTTGGTATCAACTACTGTATATCTGACTTTTTGCATTACACATTTTTGTATCGTGGTCCCAAGTCTTACCCCTAGGTGTCACTCTGAGATTACAAAGACTCCTTTCACTTTGTTTTAAAAATTCAGAACTTAAGAATACAGCTATCTGCAGTTCCACTATGTGCCTGTTGATGTCAGTCTTGTAGTATTGAAATAAACCTCTACTGCTATTGTGTTTCTTCAGAAATTATTTTTTTTTTTATGAAGGCAGTAATGAAGTTGGTTAAAAAGAAATATAACTGTTGGTTTTACAGGTATTGACTGGCAGGTTCGTCCTCCTTTGCCTGGATTGACTGCAGTTGAGACGTTGACTGGCAAAAAAGAGTCTCGTTTTAACACATCTTTGTCAAATCTGCTTATCCTTAGAGGCAAAGATGTACAGTCGGCAGATCAAGGTAAATAACGTGGGCAGTCACAAACCGTTAAATGCGACATTTCCCAACTTGGCTATCAGTCCTGAGATCTCCAGTAGTATAGCTGGATATCTGTGGGCCCAAAGCAGGAAATGGCATTCTACCTTAAACCCTCCCCCACCAATAGACCAATAAATAATAATAATAATAATTCTTTGCATTTATATACAGTAGCGCTTTTCTCACTACTCAAAGCACTCAGAAATAGCAGGTTAAGGGCCTTGCTCAAGGGCCCAACAGAGCAGAGTCCCTTTTGGCATTTACGGGATTCGAACCGGCAACCTTCCGATTGCCAGTGCAGATCCCTAGCCTCAGAATGACAGTCTACATTTATATTTTGTAGGCTTGTTATTGTCATTTGTACAGAGTACTGTAAAATTCTCACTTGCATGTGCTAATCAATATTCAACACTTTGCCACTCTCTGGCAGCATGATTAGCTAGTTTACCTGCCTTACCTCAAAACTTCAGTCTTCCTTACCTGAAAATGGCAGAACACAGTTTACAGCATTATCTACTGTTGGACACGCATACCCCTGTGATAATCTTCTTGGAACCCACCGGAGTAAAAATTCTATTTATCTTTTGTAAAAGCCACCTTTTATAAAGTAATCTCTGCTGTCTTCACCTGAAGTGGTTAGTTAAGTGACTTTATAAGTGCACAGTTGGCTGAAATAATGAATTTAGTAGTGACAATATGTTACATGAAAATGCTCTTGGGTACTTTTCTTTAAATTCACAAGTTAAAACAACCAAATTATCATCCAATTTGTTGAAATTAAGTGATGTAACTTACAAGCTTAAGCCATGAGAATTTGATTCAGTTGCACTGTTATTTTTTTATGCCTGCTATAATCGTTTTCTTCCTCCTGCGATTGTGTTTTATTGAAGGAGCATTTGCAGATCCAGCTCTTTATACATCTTGGAGACCACCAGGTTCCAGCATCACTACTTGGAGAACACCAATAGCCTTTAACAGATATGAGAAGTTGGCCACTCTTGTCAGTAACAGCCAGCTGTTACTGAAGCCACTGGACAGCATAGTGGGAAGAGCATGGAACATGTTTGCTTCAAGGTAAGAAGGAGCCTGAAATGGAGAGGTTTAACTGAAAAATTTGGTGACATGAAAGTTATATGTGCCTTAAATATTTGTGGTATCTGTCCACTGCTGGTCTCGGTGATCCCAAACGCTGCCTTTAAATGTTGCCGTAATTAGCCAAGTCAACATGTTATAAGCCAGTCCTGAAGAAGACCAGCTTCAGCTGCTGTGTTAGAGATAAAAAGATATTTTATAGAATTGTATATTTTGATGATTACTGTTTTAATGTTAGTATCAAGTTGATTATTTCACTAATTAAGTACAATAAGAAACGTGACACTACAGAGCAGTTTTGGACTGCACAAAGTACAAAAATATTTTAATAAATCTAACATTAATCCATTCATTTAGGAAACTTTTTATTGAGTCCAGGCTTGATGGAGACCAAGCAAGGCAAAAACCAGCCATGGACAGGGCGTCAGTCCATTGCAAGCCACACTGAAATGCCACTTTTTCCAAGCTATTAGACTGTCTGTCTGGCATATAAATGTATAAACCAGACAAGAAACAAATTTTTGTTAGTGCCAAATGTCAGTTTTCTCAGTTTTCTAGTTTTGTTGAAACATGGGATTGCTATATAAACATATAGCAAATTTCTGGCTAGCATATGAACAAGTCCAAGCAAAAGAAAGCTAGCCAGATTTAAATGGTATATCAAAATTTATTTCCTTTTATACCATTTAGCATGCGCTACCTCTCATGTTTTCCCCTCTGCCAGCGGGAAGAGATTATAATGGTTCTGTGCTATCAGGAAGCAGAATGCTGAAGTATTATATTGTGTGTGTGTGTGTTGTGTGTTTTTTTTTAAATAAAAGACCAGGGGCCTCATGTATAATGCTATGCGAAGAATTGACACTATAACATGGTGTACGGACAAAAGCGGAAATGTGGTTACGCACAAAAAAATCCAGATGCATAAATCTGTGTGAACGCCAACTTCCACGTTCTTCCACTACATAAATCCCGGTCAGAATGAAAAGTAACACATGTGCATGCGCCTGCTGTCCTGCCCAGTCTCCTCCTAGAATTACGCCTCTTTGAATATGCAAATCAGTATAAATAGCCCTTAAGCTCCGCGTTCTGTGAAAAGGCAATGGCAAAAGCACGGGGGGGAAATAGAAGAATTTCAGAGAATACCAAGTGGAGGCAAGGAAAAATGTACTATTTGTTGGTTTAAACAGTGATATAAACAACAAGAGGAAGTTGATCGAGTGACATAGTGTGTCAGAGAAAGTCGAAAGCTCATGTGCACAAAGTAGCACAGTGCCCGAAATAAAAAAGAAGTTGTCAGCTATCAAAGTGGCCTGGAAAAGGCGAGTCGTAGCCCACTGTCCGAGTGTTTTATGAAAGCTTATTAGGGTACAGAGGAAAAAAAAAAGGCACACATTGGGGGAGAAAAAGTACGAAATGTCAACTTTAATGACAAAATGAACTACGTGATTAAAGTGGAAATTTGGAGATTAAAGTAGGACATCATAGACTTCATCTTAAGATCGCTTAATTTTATTAGTTTCTCAAATCCCATTGTAAACTAAAGTAACACATTAAATGCTTTGTTTTGTATTTCATCTTCTATGTGCTCTGTGTGTGTGAAACACTACGTGCTTCTTAAAGAGGCTTTCTCTTCCTCCGACAGGACCCAGAATCCATTACATTTGTGATATTACAGCTCTCTGAATAATTAAAATACTGAGATGTATACTTGATATCATTTTCATGATGATAGGAGTTAAAGCATGTTATTAAACATGGGAACACGGTGGTGCAGTGATTGTTCATGTCTCATGCAAGATGCTTGCTGCGCTGTTTGCAACTTCCGATGACATACTTTATTGTAGCTGTACTGTCTCTTTCAGACGTGCTAACCTCCAATTCCTGTCTAATTATTCTATCCATCCAGTGTAGCGCCAGTCCCAGCAAGAATACAGCTCAAAGCAGGAAGAATCCGTGAATGGAGCACCAGCTCCTCACTAGCGCTGCGACACTGTGTCCTCGCATGTTTGTTTATTTTATTAACAGTATAGATTATTTAAATGAAGTTAAAGTTTTATCTGTATAATAAACATTTTGCTGCATTTCATATAATAAACATTTTGCTGCATTTCATCTTAAAAATGATATCATCATCATATGTAAATACACGCTTTATAAAGTGGTTCAGGTTGTACAATATTATAACTGTATTGCAAGTTTACAGTGAGGTAATTGTACTTATAAGTACAAAGAATTCTACAAGGAGCACTTGATGGACTGATTGAGTGTGTTTAGAGTTCTTGGGATGAAACTGTTTCTGAACTGCGAGGAAAGGCTCTGAAGCGTTTGCTTTATAAGAGCAGTTCAATAGCCGGCTGAGGCAGCGAGTGCTTGATTCTGTATAATTCTCTTTTTAGTTAGCTGCTGTAGAGCTGTGATTCCACACTCAGATACAGTTATATAAATACTCCGAGTGGTACAGTGATAGTAATATGGAAAAAGATGATTGGATGTGGCAACCCCTAATGGGAGCAGCTGAAAGAAGAAGGTGCATTGAGAGTAACAACGCTAAAGCAGCTTTTGTATTTAGAATAGTTTGACCATTCTGTGGACCATTATATTGTTACAGGTTAATTACAATCAGATGCATTAAACTATTAAACAGTATGCGGTTAATTTCAGTGTACTGTATTTATAAAGCCGCGTCAGGGATGTGGATCTAAAAAAGAAAGGGAAACCACACTGAAACAGTAGCACTGCTTTGACTCTGGGTGCCGCCAGTCTGAAAAAACCTAGCGCAGAACTTGCGTACAACAGGGTGTGAGGTACTGCGGAAATGTGTGTGGCTTTACTACAGGTTTAGGTTTATACATTGCGATATGAATGTGGAAACATTCTTGCACAACATTTTTATGCGTATGCACCGTTTATACATGAGTCCCCAGGAGATGGTCCTTGAGAGGATCAAACACACTTGAAGATCTTGTCAGGGTCAGATAATAGGTCAGAGCTGCCAGAAGTCAAAAATACCAGTTTGTCAGAACTTCAAAAAAACATTAAATTAAGAAAATCAAGTTAGAAAAAAATGAAAGAAATCACTCAGGAAAAGGTAGTTTTTTCTTTTGGAGATGGTATTCCCACACAAGGACACACTTTTATTCAAGTGGCCATCTTTTATATTGGCCGGACATTGACATCACAAGCCTTGCATTGTGAGGCTAGCAACAGAGGTTCTTTCTATATATAATATGATTGCACCCATGCTACAAAATGGTGGTATCCAAACAAAAGAAGTTGGCACAAAATGACAATATTCAGTCCTCACCGCCACGATGTTAAAGAAAATTAAAGACAATAAAACAACTAGCAACACATACAAAAATGGGAACGACGGATGCATACTGGTGCTAAAGTGAGATCCTTCAGATGTAGTTTTTGCTTGATTACTGCCTGTGACCTTAGTCCAGCATGTTACACATTTCTGCAAAACAAGTTGAAAGGAGGCTCTTTAGAGGATAGAGGGAGTCCCGCCATGAGTGTTGTGATTGCACACAATCAGGGTAACTCTGGACCCTTTTAATACAATTTTCTTTTTGCATCTGTGGTTTAGTTTTTCTTCCCAAAGCATGGCTTTTTGACCTCTGTACTGCACAAGTTTTGAGAAACTGAGATTCATGATTTGTCACGGGTGTCACAAATGATCAAAATTAATTTACTCTTTTTTTTTTTTTTTTTTTTAGCCATCATAGGGTCTAGTTAATATATTGTATGTAGAGTACCATATGTATGATTTTGGTAAGAGTATTAAGATGCAGTTTGAGAAGGGGTATCCTTAAAAAAGTCAGATAATCTATGTTTTATACTTCATAAAACAGAATAACCTGCACATAAACATACAATCTATCATGACAAAATAGAAAAATACATATGACTAAGAGTTGCATCCCTGGCTTTCGCAGCAAAAGACACATTTTTACTAGCAAGACTTTTGGTAAATAACACTAATTGGTTTTGACTGATTTAAAAACAAAGTTTTAAACTACCAAATTTCATAGAAAAGACTAGAAATTCAGGTAGTAATAACAATCTGAAAGATCCAACAAATGAAGCAAAGCAAGATATTGAATGTATTTATTTCACTATGACAGAAAATAGATTAATTAAAAAACATTACATTCATTAAAGTAAGGCAGCAGTTTATGTAACTTTTTGATGGGTTAGATATTATATGATAAACACTGTACAGTATACTCCCGTGGTATCACATAGTGGGAGACCCTTTATGCCTGTTTACAATGTGGCACAGTGTAAATTCTTAACAATCAACTACCGTTAATAGTTACCTGTACTGGTTTTGTCCACACTGGCAGAATCTCCAAGATGAATTGTCTGTGACCTGGTAGATCCAAGTAAGTAAGAAAAATCAGAGCATGTTTGATCTTCTTTTTAGTAACAGATTTTTCTTAGTTGTATTTGAGTTTGGGGGGCAACAGCCTGGGTAAGCAGTGTTGATTTGGACATACTCCAGTCTCCATGCTCAAATGCAGATATGAGAACATCTACAGTGCACTACAGATTATGCATTTCACCGAAGTAATACTTTAGAATGTGGTGCTAGTCACACTTTTTATTTTCTAAACCTTTGATTATTAACTGGTCAAAATGCACAGCAGGTTTACTAAAGGTCAACTCTACATTTCGTGTATGTGAGGGAGAGGACATTTATTGCCTTCAGTTGTTGTTTTGCTTTTATTTACTTCTTTATTTTAAATGTTGCAGTTTCCTTTTCAGTTACCAGTGTCCATTTGAATAAACCCCACATTCACAAATGGTTAAATCAAACTGAAGGCTAAAACACCAATTTTTGTCTTGTTCAGTTTGACCAAAGGACACTGAGGCAGTTCTCTGTTGCCGCTGTAGTGCATCTAACTGGCTCGAAAGTCAAGTCATTTGTAGTGATATCATCATTTTTTTAATACAGTGGACCCTTTACTTACAAACTGGTTGTAACTCAAGTTGGTTGTTAGTCAAGACTGTTTTTCCCATAAAATATAACGGAAATACCCATAATGTGTTCCGAACCTCCCACAGCAACACTTACTTAACCTTTTCATAATAAATAATGGTTGTATAATTTGCATAATTTACCAAAATCCTAAATCATTTTTCTAATGTACTAACTAAAAAGTTACAAAAAGTGCCTAGCCTACCAGAAACAACAATTTCATACTGTACTCACCATTTAAGTTGACATGTTTGGCTTGCAGGAAGGGAGGAGGAGGAGGAGGAGGAGGAGAGCCCCCTTCCATAAGATTTGAGTAACACCTTTAGCAACACTAGCTTCCTTATACAAATCTTTTCTTTGTAAAATTGTCGAGATGGTGGATTTCGATATGCTGTACATATTAGCGAGATCAGTCACACGAACGCCACTCTCATATTTCCACGCAATTTCCTTCTTTGTTTCGATTGTGATTGTTTTCTTTATCTTCGTTACCTTCTCTTTCCTTCTTAGTTTCTTTTCTAGCTTTTTTGGGGCCATTTTGATAGCAATTATCGAAATAAATTATATAAATCACTGCACTGACTGAAATTATGTCCACAAACACACGTATGTGGGCTCCGACTGATCCTTACAATTGCTGTCGGCTGCTTGTTTACAATCGCACAAGCGGATACACGTGACTGCATTCGGGTCGTAACTCAAGACATTGGTCATAATTCAAAACAAAAATTTTGGTCGTAAACCAAGTTGTTCTCATATCAGGCCAGTCGTATATCGAGAGTTGACTGTATTTGGATTTAAATTATACTATTAACACTTTTTTTATTTCAACTTTTGTAAACGAAACCCCTCATAAGAAGGTTGGATTTTTTATGCTTCGTGGGGAAGCTCATTTGCAATCTGAAAAACTGAGCTGTGTGTTGGGAATACACATTCAAGAAAGTTGTAATAAAAAGGTTGCAAAATGACTGGACCTGTCCTGCAAGCAGCAGTCTTTTTTTTCTTTTTGCTTTTTTGGTGAGGGGCTTCCTTCTCTCCATCAGACCTGGCAGCCACTCGGCCCTTTTGGCTGATATGGAAGTAGTAGGAAAGCAGCGGTGAAACAGGCAGTGCCAAAGCACACCACATTCATCTCTGCTGGGGATGGTAGGGTGCAAAATAAATTCATTCTTGGGCAGACATTTACTGGAGAGATTCCCTTTGAGACTTGTAATGTAAATGCTTCTGATTCAGAGCAAATATTTTTTCCTGCTAGGCAGTATGGTTGATCTGTCTCAGAAGGCATTGTAAACTCTATACCAAACCAAAACTATGAAGGGAAAAATGGAGCGTGTTTATACTACAGAAAGTTATGAGGAGCTAGGTTTGCAAACAGATGGTTTTTGTTAAGAATCTGTTGATGCAACATGCTTATTAAATTGAGCATTTGTTTACATTGATTATTTGCTTTCCTTCTTGTCTATAACAAAATATACTAAATACAAGGTGAGTGTGTTTTGTGCACACAAATCAATAAATTCTGAGCTTCTGCAATAACAGCCTGAAAAAACTGTAAGCTCTGGAGGAGGACAACCTGTTTTTTGTGCACCATGGAGATAAAAGGCACTCAAATAGCACAGAGAAGCAACCTGAGGTGGGCACAACACATAGCCGATTATATGTGATGTGTGTGCGGCAGGACATTGGACCCAGCTCCACGAGGGGGCAAAAGTGGGCATAGTCTCTCTAAATGATCTGCCCCTACACCTCAAACCTACTCAAAAGGAATTTTGAACATTTTCACTTGTGCCTAAAAATTTGATAGTTGTGCTTTGTCAGTTCAGATAACAGGATTAGGTGCTAACCCCGAATTCACCCCAGAATATTCCGTAGAAGCTCATCTGTCCAGTTCACACTGACTCCATTCCATATACGTTAAACAATACAGCTGGAATAAAAATAGCAGCTTTTTTTCATTTTTGAACAATCCGTTGTGATAATTTCCCAGTGTTCTGGGGTAAAGTGCATTACACTTTGTTTTGAATCTGCATTGTTTCTTAAAGGATATCAGTTTCTTAATTACAGTACTATGTGTTACTTCACTGTTTACTGGGAATGATTGTGAATTAAATGTTTCACTTGAGGAGTTGGAGCGGCTCCATTTCAACTAAATTATCGACAACCCCTTAACCAACCCCAACATTTCCCTGAGGCCTGCCCAGCTTGATGTCCGAAATGGCAACCGCTATGTAGATAAACAGTGCGTTCAAAAAAATTTTTGCTTTTAATACATTTGCAAAAACTACACAAATCCTTGTTTCGGTTTGTCATTCTGGGTATTGAGTGTTTTATTTGTTGAGGGAACAAATAATTAAAACTATTTTTGCACAAGGCTGCAGTGTCGCAAAATGTGAAAAAAATGAAGAGGTCGGAGTACTTTTCAAAGGCACTGCGCATATATATATTTATATTTTTCATATAATATATGAGAGAGAGACACACACATAATATGTAGAACACATGGGAAGTGGGAGTTGAAAGCAAGCAACACTGTCTGGTTATAATTTAGCACAGCAAGAAATGGTATTATCCTATAAAAGGCTTTCTTCCTATAATACACATGAAACACATTAATGCATAAATGAGGCTGTCACTCACACAGTTAGGATCTGGCAGATTCAACAATATAGCACATCCTTTTGTAGAAAAGGAGTTAGTGTGACAACAGAGAATTTGTATATTAATATGTTTTATTACTAAGAATAATTGGTAGAGTTGCTTCCAAATTTAAAATTAGTATCAGCCCCTTCAGGAGTGATCAGCACGTCCATGTGGCCCCAATTCAATAAAGAAAGTCTGCATAAAATGTAATATCTTGTCGCATGGCTGTATTAAGATTTTAACAAGAATGAGTCAATCAGCTGTGAGGAATAAGGGAAGTTACACACTGTTCTCCTGTTGTCAATACAATTACAGTATATTGCATTGTTTAAAGTGTCCTCCTTGTAAAACAAAATATGTAATTGGATGCTTGGCAGGCTGCAGGCAGTTGATGGGCTGATTGGTATTTCCCTTTGTGTGTTGCGTGTATTTTTTTTTTTCCAGATTATTAATATGCTTCCAAAAGATTTGCAGTGGCACACTATGGCAAGCACACAATTTGTGATTTGGGCTTTCCAGTTTTTGTACAGTAATACTAAAGTGGGTCCTGGTAACCGAGCCATTGAAGCCAGGATAACCTTTTGCGGTTGTATATCTAGCTGAGATATTGTGACCTCTTAGGAAACAAGTATGATGTAGTGAATTGTGTTTGCCAGAGTTTCTTAAATTCTAGTTTTTGTCCAAGATTCTACGGGATTAGGATTGGTCAGTCAATATGGCTTTTAAATTAAAGTAAATAAGACAGCAAAGAATCTCAGTATCTGGTTGCATCAGTAGAGTAGGGTGGATGGCGGTGAGGTCAGGGAGGAGAGCATGCACTGGTACAGAGTGTTGCCACACCCACCACATGACGAATCCGCTCGGGATCCTGGTTGCCAACCCCCCCAGCAGACAATGCATCGCAGTCCCACCCTCCGGAAATGACCCTTTATGTACCACAGCCAGGTATTTACATGGCCTGGTCCAGCCGCTTGGGTCCTCAACAATGAGGATCCTGCTAGCCGGATCACCCTTGGGTATATCACGCCACATGGCTGTGGTGCCGTAACTGACGCTCCCTCAAAATGCAGGAAAGACAGAGTTGCAGTGGCAGGGGCCAATAAAATGCCACAAAGCAGCTTTAAAAGCCTTGTAAAATGTAATTGTGATTGAACCATTACTCCTGCCTCATGTCACCATCCTCGTACAGGCAGTATTATAGGACCCCACTCCTCCTTAATTGTAATAAATGTGTTCCCCTCTAGGAAAACTTGTCACATCATTATCTAAGACTCTGCTGCACACAAGTGCTTCAAGTAATCCGACAAAAACAATCCGTCTGCCACCATTTTTTCTACTTTACCTTCTACTATAAAGTGAATTGCCTATCACTGGTGGAAGCTTACAGAGGAACTTGCGGTTTGGTTTTCTTGCTGTCTCTCTCTTTGCTAGCTGGCCTTGGAGGATAACCATTGTTTTGTGTAAAGAATCTGTAAAACCTTTATAGACACCTAACATGCTTGAAGAACTCTGTTAATGAAAGCCCAATGTGAATACAAAGGGCTCAATTTTCAAAAAGCTTTTGATAAGGAGCCTCATGGGAGGTTAGCAAGCGGAATAAAAGAAATGGGAGTTGAAGGTGCCGTGTGCAAATTGGCTCAAACACATAAAGCTATAAGGGATATGGTCTGAGGAGCTTTTTCTGAATTAAGTAGTGTTAAAGGTGGTGTCCTTTAGGGATGAGTGCTGGGACAACTTCTTTGTGTACATTTATATAAAATGATCTCAATGAACATCTCAACCTTTTACTTTTACCCTAAGTTTACCAGTAACTTGAAGAGAGACCTAGAATCAGAAAAAAAAAAAACGTTTTTGATGGAGAGAATTCAGACTTGTCAAATTTGTGGAAGGTGAATTCTAATGTAAATCAAGTTTTACACTCCTAATCAAGCAGATATACTTGCTTGTGGAGGGGGTTTTGAAATCTGTGAGATGGATAATTAAGTCATAGTGGATTCTTCACCGTCCACATCCAGAAGCAATAAGAATATTGAAAGGCTACATTGCAGTGTGGCGACATCATATTGAGAGAATATTCTTAAAATGTACAAAGCACATATTGGGTGGGGTGGCGCAGTGGGTAACGCTGCTGCCTCGCAGTAAGGAGATCTGGGTTTGCTTTCCGGGTCCTCCCTGCTTGGAGTTTAAATGTTCTCCCCGTGTCTGCGTGGGTTTCCACCCATAGTCCAGGTTAGGTGCATTCAGGTTAGGTGCATTCACAATCCTAAATTGTCTCTAGTGTGTGCGCTTTGCAGTGGGCTGGCGCCCTGCCTGGGATTTGTTCCTGCCTTGCGCCCTGTACTCCAGAAAACCCCCATGAGCTTGTGTTAGGATATCGTGGGTTGGACAATGACTGACTGACTGACTAACATATTGGGTGCCATCTTCAATATTATGTTCAGCATAGTAGCCACACTACAGAAGACCATATAGGCCGACTTCTGAACGGTAAGGCTGGCGGTCTTATGAGCAAACATTGAAGGAGCAGAACCTTTTCAGTTAAGATTAAGAGGAGATATGATTGAAGTGTTGAAAATTATGAAGGGAATTAACCTTTTTAACTTTAACTTTTAGCGTCTCATGGTTAGCCACATAATGATTTTGAAGTCCTTCCTGTCTTGTCCTGATTGGACAGATGGATTACTGGTGAATAAGATATTCTATAGAAGAAGCACAATTATCTAAAGTAATGTGGGCTGATGTTACATAAGATAAACAAAAACTTTGATAACACAGATGGATGCGGCCATTTCGGATTAAAAATTATGGATATAAAAGATTTTGGTAATCTATCAGTTTTAAGCCTCCTTTTGATACTTACGTGAGTAAGTTTTGTCGCTTGTTTGCTTCAGTATTCCACAGTAACTTCAGCATCAAAATGTCGGCAGGTGGTGTAGTGTCTTCCTGCTGCTCAACATACAGAGGTGCTGTTTAGATGGCACTTTGACAATCTGTCTGAGAAATCTGCTGTGCAGTCCTCATCGTTGTATAAACACAAAAATCCTAAGCGAACAAAACAGAGCCTGTGTACGTGGGCAGCGCTGGCAACACACTGACAATAGCCGAGGCAGGGGTGGGTGAGTCACGGCCACAATCCCACAGTCTACTCGCTCAGTCCAGTCAAGGTTAAAAGTGTAGTGTTTACACGGTTGGTACAGAATTCACAGCAAAACTGTTATATGAATTATAACAAAAGTAGCGTACTACACCTGCAGGGTCACCACAGATAATGTGGAACCTCGGTTAACTGGGGTCCTACTGTATGTATAAAGGGACCTGAGAAGTGTCTTCAGATTCCTGGTCCTGTGTTGCAAATAAGAATCGAGAGAAGTTTCAAACCGACTGGCTATTTTTGAACCTGTGGCAGGCTTCTTTGTAGGTTGTATTTATTCCAAGATTTCTTTATTAGTTTTTCAGTACTACTCCACTGGCCTCGCAATCAAGTGGGCGCAGGTCGTAATGTTGCTCTGAAGTGGAAGCAAAAGGCACCTTGAACTGTGCTTTCTCCTATGGCTGCATGTGCAGTCGGGAGCGGGGCATATAGGGCACTTGAGAAGCTCAGCAGATAACACTTGGGGGCCTGGCACACTTCATAGAGAGCAAGTGACATGACAGGACGGAGGTTAAATACAAGAGCATCGATCGGTATAGCTAATGATATGGAGAATGGATGAAATCATGAGCAAATGGCAGAGGATGCTTTGAGTCATTCAGTGAGGGCATTACAATGCTGTACGTAATGCATTGGCAGCATCTTCACATCATGACATGTCGGTAGGCATCCATCCATCCATCCATCCCGCTATATCCTAACTACAGGGGCAGGTTGCCTAAATTATTACTACAAGTGAATTTGTGAGCAGTACAGTTATGGGCCAACTCTTCCAGACTACATCATTACAGCAAAAATAGCAGCACATGCATGGAGGGTACACGATGGAGACACACTCTTCAATTGTGAGGACTTCAGGCCATTGTTTCTAGTGCTTGCCATTTTTTATTAATTATTAGCGAATTCTTCCTAAACATTTTCATACAAAAGCAAAAATAAAAAATGCTCACAATAGCCTTGTTGGCAAAGGTGTCGTGAGACAACGGCAGGTTTAAGTAGTCCTTAATAAATGACTGATACATTGAGAACAAGGTAAATAAAAGTTCAGATTTGGTAAACTGTCACGTTTATCTTAACTTGTGCATGCATCTATGATGATCATATCATTTTTTTCTGAAATCCCCCTGCCTATAAAGTTCCCTTATTAATTGGTCCGTAGAGGGGGAAATCCACATCCAGTCAAAAACGAAATTTAAACCCTGGAATAGCAGAAGTTTGTACTGCCCAAAGAGCAAGCAGCAGCAGCTTATTGTACACTGTGAACATTAGACAGAAAGCCTTAAATGGGAGTTGTTTTGCTTTTATTTAATAAAAAAATCTGCCAGTAGGGTAAGCAAAATTTACTTGGAAGATTCCCTAAAGTAAGCTAAATAATCATAAATTCAAATTTTTTGATAAGTCAATGATTCTTACAATAAGTGAAACAAGATTTAACGTGCTGGTACAAAATCCTTTCACTTGCTTGGATGTCCATTTTTGCAGTGTAGAAAGTGCAGATGTCGTCTTCATAATACTCTGCTCAGTCATTTGCAAACCTGCTTGATAATTACATTTGGTATTTTTCAACTCAAAATTATTTTTGAATGAAATACCTACATGTCCTTTGCCTCTACTTGGAAATAGTAAGCGTTAAGGCTTTTGTTTTCATGTTTGGACTGGTGCTCCTTTGACCTTATTTTAAACTGCAAGAACAGAAATGGTATGTTTTAATTAAAAACACAACAAATCTACACATAAGCAGGCAATCTCTGTTGGCAAATGAAACCCTTCAAATTAAAAACTATCAGACGTATCCTTTATTCCAGTTTAGGGTAATGAGAAGGTCATTGAACTGTTTGTTTTTTTGATTTTTAAAGCAATTCCACGCCACATCTATAATATATAGAACAATATGCACGGATCACGGCCATTTCTTTGTGCTGTTGACATACTGTAAGGACTTGAGTTAAAACTGTCATTGTGCTAAAAAACTGGACATGGATTCTTCCATATTATTTGAAAGCACAATGCCACAGAGATGTCAAAAAAGAAAAGACAAAACCATTAAGGCCAGCATAGCTCCTCAACCCCAGTAACATTTAATGGTTAATGCTCAGCTGCCCTCCACAGTTCAGTCACCAAGGCACAAAGTAATCTGCCCCTTGTGGCTCTAGCAGGTCCAGTTAAAGCTCTCTTGGCACTTGGTGAGGGGTCTTTAGTGGCACTGGGACGATGCTATAGGTGGTCCTTCATTTAGTCTACAGCTGAATATCCCAGTAAATCACTTCATGTATGCAGTGTGGGCTTTCATATTCTGGAAGGTGTGAGGGGTTGCTTTAAGAAATGTTGTATTTACTTTAATGACTGAGGCGAGGACACCTCCACACCCTTATTACTGGCTTCTGTTGACATTTGTCTTCAGCTCCTTGCCCTTTGGCATGGAACAGTCAGTAGCTCTACAGTCTGAAGTGGGTGGATGGTATTGATAAAAAAAAAAGGAAATTCAAGGAACCTGGCATGCATTATGTCAGCTTTTGCATTTCTGTAGTGTCCATTACAGCGATCACTGTCTTTACAAAGCTCTCCACATTTCCTGTAGCTCAGCTTCGTTAAAAGTCAGACATATTAAAGATAACATTTTGGTTTATGTTTTGATTTTCAGAGCCTATGTTCACCAGTACATAAAATATGGCATCTCAGAAGGAGACTTCCTGGACAGCTTCACTGCCTTGGAGCAGGTCATCTCCAGCTATTCAAACCTGTGATCAAGTTCCATGTCACGGAGGAGCTTGAGTGTGCAGCCTGATCTGAGAACCTCTGGATTTTAATCTCTAGATGCATTTTTGACTGATAATAATTAGATACAACACGGTAAGCAGTTCGGCAGTGCAGGAGCTCATCTTCTGTTCAGCTCAGAGGTTTTGAGTGTGCTGCCTGTTAATGGGAACTTTGATTAGCTGGGAAAAGTAAGGTACATTAATGAAATTTACTTCATCAAGCATCCCACCACAACCAGTTCTAAAGTATCTTGCCTCATTTACAAGCTGTTCACCAAAGATGGATGAACCAAAACGATGTAGGAAATGATACAGAGGCAAAGCAGTAGCTGATGCCATAATATCAGATCATTTAGAAAAGAAAAAAAAAAGTGCACTTTTCTTCCCATTTTATAGTTTCTTTATACTTTATGAAGGCAGGCAGTGAGTGGTACGGTGGTTAAGGCTTTGGACTTCAAACCCTGAAGAGGTGGGTTCATATCCCACCACTGACACTGTGTGACTTGACCTGCCAGTGCTTCAATTAGAGAAAAGAAAAAGGAATGTAAGCAATTGTATCTCAAACATTGTAAGTCACTTTAGATAAAAGTGCTGGCCAAATAAATAATTGTAAACGTCACCTTTCAAAGATCATTGAAAAGGCAGCGTCAGTTTAATGTCCAAACCTCTTGACAGAATCTTAATAACAGTAGGCCACGTCAAGTGTAAGGCAGGGGGAGAGGCAGCCATTTTAGTGACCACCCTCTGTTCTATACAACATGAGACCGAATGTCACTGTTGGTAACCGTCTTGCACTTTTGAGATGGGGACAGTGAGCTACGAAGAGGAGGACAGACTCTTTAGTTGAGTCCAACTCCTTTGGCCGTTCCATGGTCTGCTCAGTACTCTGCAGATATGGCAACTTGCATCTACCTTTCTTACTGAGTTCAGAGGCCTGTTCAGTGTGATGAGCTTATTATTTCATAGCACATACAAAGTAATCGGAACACTGACCTTCACAGCAAGACCCCCTTATCTCAAAGGCATAACACTCAAGTAGCAAAGACCTTCCTTGTACTCTTGTGCAAACGTAGGAACAGGCCCAGGACCGGTGGCACTCTTTTTAGATGGAAGATTTTCAAAAGCAGCAGCAACTTTAAAAGATATTACTCTACAAACGAGCCAAATTTTAAGCAAATAACGTGTTTATTTTAAAACATCCATCCATTATCCAACCCACTATATCCTAACTACAGGGTCACGGGGGTCTGCTGGAGCCAATTCCAGCCAACACAGGGCGCAAGGCAAAAAACAAACCCCAGGCAGGGCTCCAGCCCACCACAGTATTTTAAAACAACTGTTTCAAAATAAATATTAATTTGGAAAAGGCAAAGAAATGATAAAGAAAACAATTATCTATTTTAATAAATTGAAAAATGTCATTGAATGGTTCAATATACCACTTACTACAGTTAGGATAATCAAGAAGCTCAGACCCTCCAGGCTAAGTTCGTACCCCACAACTCTCTTTACTCCATGCTGATGTGGCGACGCTCACACTGCACATCACAAATTGCAAAATCTTTCTCCCAGACAAAGAGCATCTGATCCCAGAACTCCATTGTAAGTGACTGGCAGAATGCAGTTAGGCCTTGACATGAGATCCAACTCCAGTTCCAAAAGGGATGACCAGAGCATAAAGTCCTTGACATCTGACGACACCACCACCACCAGCAGATGCAGGAGCTGAAGCAACACTTCACAGGATTCCTAACATCTCAGTTGTAATCACTTTCTCTCTCTCTGTGCCCTGTGCTGTTTTTGAAGAACTTGCTTCACAGGGACGATGGCAGTGGCAGTCAAGGGATACCCTAGTGACCGTGGGTTTAGTGCCAGAACCCAGAGACTCAAGCCCAAGGAAGACATTTTGGAATTTTGAACTTGTACTGGACTATTTATTACTGATTTTTATTGTCTTTTATAGTGCTTATTTTAGAAGGGGGGGCTTGGATTTGGTTTTAGTGTTTTTATTTATTTTGGGTGGTAATAGGGCCACGCCACAGACCTGGCTCACTGGTTGCACTGTTTAGGAGGAGTGTGGAGCGCTCCCATGCAACAGGCAGCCTTGTGGTGGGTGGGGTGTGATAAGTGGTCTGTGTAGATTTTATGTAAATAATCGAGATCTGAGAGCGTGCAGGCTGAGACCTGGTGCAGGTGTGCACATGACGGCGCTGGTCTGGGGTTAAGGGTAGTGCTTGACTGATCGCACACTCACATGTGACTGCGAGGGGATCAGTTAGGTGCCACATTCATGCCATGGAGGGTCAGATCTGTGCCAGATCAAGGCAATGTAAGGGGAGCCTGCACAGCTGAGATGGACAGACGGAAAGAAAGGAAATAGATGAGGAGGAAAAGGGAGGTTAAAGACAGAAGAATGGAGGCACAATTGGGAGACGCCAACATGTGAGGGGATGGAGGCAGGCAGCCAGGAGGAGAGACCCCCTTGGAGGAGTATAGGGCCGACACTTGGGGGCTGAAGAGGGTCACTCTCAGTGTCTTTAGGGAGCCGGAGTGACCCGTTGCCGAGAAGGGGCAGTGCAGCGTCCTGCCAAGGCCACAGCTGGCAGCAGGGACCCGAGCCTGGAATTAAAGGGTTGGCTGTGCCTGTCGGTTGGTGTGGGGTGAGCAGAGGAGATTTCGGTTTTAAAAAAGATGTACCTGGAATTTTTAGTTTTTAGACTTGCTTCCTGCCTTGGAATTTTAACCTGGTTTTTCATATTTATTTCTTGGATATTTTATCCTTCACATTTTTCACTATTTTTATTGGATTATTTATTTATTGAAGATTGGAATCGATGCACTTTTTTTTCTTTTGGGATTTTAATAAAAGCACTTGAACAGTTTTTTGCGCCTATCCCTTTCGACTATCAGTGATTCAGTCAATCTGGGCTGTCACACCTCTCTAAAATATAACCTTTTTGGTCTTAATGGGGAGAGATTTGTGATCCCAAATTATTTGGGAAATGTATTTAATAAAGGTGCCATTGGAGCATAGCTTTGTTGCCCTGTAATCACAGAGATGCGAATCCTTTGTGAGGACAAAACTACCTGAGCATCTTTAGCACACCTGATAACATGAACATTGTAGGCGAGTACCTGTCTGTGTAAAGGTAAGCTAGGATAGTCCAGACAGGAATAATGCAATGTACTCCTGTGGCTGAGACTCCGGGTCAGAGGCTAGAGAAGGGTCTGCACACTTTAAAGTAGACCGTCTACAGTATCTTTAATATTTGGGTAACACAGCTGCATGCCTTAGAAAAGTATTGGCTTACAGTTAGAGAAACTGCGAGTCCAGGGTGCTAAAGGGTTATTAAAAGACAGTCTCCACCTCATTCATTTTCTTTACAGTGAAGATTCTACTTTATGAAGGCATTCCATTGCAGCCCAAGCCCCTCAGACCTAGAATTGGGCCAGGCCCACTTTTCTCATGCTGGCACATCCTTTTAGTGGTTAGCATTCAATATGAGACCTCCGAGGTGGGTGACATAGCTTTGATGATAAACTCCCTTCACTTGTACTTAATACAGCACAGGCACTACACAAAACAACAATTGTTAAAGGAGGGTCATAATACAAGAAAATACACCCTCCAATGACATTTGTTTTAAAACTTAAGTGAAAAAAGGCTATTGCACACAGAATAAAAAGAATGAGGGGGGGAAATGGTGACAGTCTGTTTAGCTGTCTTGTGGGAGACTCCAGTTACCTTCTGTACATCGTTACTTCTCGATGACGTATTCTAATGAACCTCCGTGCCTTGCCGACTGAAGGACCAAATGAAGACTACATCAGTGTCTTCTTAGAATGATTAGAAATAAGTTAAGAATATCCCATTTACAGATTAGGTTGTAGGGGTTAAAGCAGAACCTACCAATATCTGAATATGAATTTATGTTTAGCCCAATATTTTAACATAACTTTGGAAAGCCATCCATTTTTGCAACCTGTTTATCCAGGGCAGGGCACCAGTCCAGTGCGTAACCCCCTTTTAGCACTTGCAATGGGCGACTGGGTGTTCTCCCCACCCTTTGGAGAGTCGATTGATTGTATGGGTTTAGGAGAGGCTGGAGATGTTCAGGATGTCAAAGTGATGGCAGCTCCTGTGGGATATTCCTGCAGTTAAGGTCCTGGCACAACACCAGGCCAGTCACTGTTAAGTTTGAATTGCAGGTCTTTGGAAAATGACAGAGGAGAACCCAGACAAGCAGAGGTCGGTCAGGACTTGGACCTGTGACTCTGAGGGTGTAAGGCAGTGCCACTGTGCTGCTGCTTTGTGTCCTTTCAGTTGTGCTTCAATGTACAGTTCCCTCACTCCATGGGGACACAGTTAGAAAACTTTTTTTCACAAATGTTAGAAAGTTTTTCTTCACAAAGAAAGGGCCATAGCCTGATGGGATATATGGCCAGGTAGTGTGGTAGGTAGGACTTTAGAGGCCTTCAGATCTCAACTTGATGTTCTTCTGATGAATGTCCCATGAATTACACTGGTGAGCTTGTTTGGGTGAATGGCCTGTCCAACACTTTGGGTCACTCCAGTTTTGTTACTGGGGAGCTGCTCAGGGCCTTGGAGTATTGCTGGACCCCCTCCACATTACGCAGCACCTGTTATTCATATACTACTTTGTATTGTTTCACACTAAAGTCCTGGCAGGCAGGTTTAGTGTAGCACTGGTGCATTATTCACTTGACAAAGCTGACTTGGACCATGCCATTGTCAGTCCACCTCCCCAGTGGCACTTCCTCCTGCCCTTTGCCCATCTGTGACAGCAGGAACTCCCAGCGTGGAGCTGAGTCACTCAGAGGGTCCTGACCCCCATGCAGGTACAGTTACTAGGACACAAAGTGCACATTTTCGCTTCCTGCTCAGATTTCACTGAAACTCCACCCCATGATTTGTTCTCCCTTCACTTTAAGTCTGCTGGGGAGAGGTGTCTACACGTCACAATGCAGCACAGTTAGTAATGAAAATTAGGCAATGGGACACAAACGGAAACGTTTAGGTGGATTGTGAAAGAACAGGATTTTCATTCATGAGGCCGTAATGCAAATCCTCCTTAAATTTGTTTAGGCAGTGACGTCCACTGGAACACATTAGTCTCACCTATTTGCTTTGAGTACAATGGTGAGTGTACCACAGACGGAGGGGGAAAAAAAAAAACATAAAAACTTGGCATGGCATCATAAATAACCACCCCCATAAGAGCAGGCACACCTGCACGCCGAGGCAGCGAGTGTTCAGTTACCGTCCTCCACACCTTCAGAAACTGGTCAGGTCAGTTTGGGCGTCTTAATCATTCCCAACACCGTGCCCCCTCACCTTGGGAGTGCAAATTCTGTTTTAATGTTTCAGCAAAAGACCACACTGCCTAAGCAAACTCCCGGAATCCCCTGCCCACTTCGGCCCCCCCCAGGACCCATGACATTGTCGTAATGAGGCTAAGTGGAAAGCAGACGTACAAGTCAGCCTTTTATCCCCTTAGCTCTCTACGGCGTTTGGACACACTTTGGTGAGGGCACACCTTAAAGTCTGGAGGACATTTGTACGTCAATGGAAATTAAACACATCTTCATACACATTCCTCACAAGCTACGGGTTCCCGGCCCCTCAGGTTTGCCTAAAGGATTTTTTTTTTTTGTTTTGTTTTTCAGTATGACGCAACTCAGTTTTAGGATAGAGGCCCACTGCCCAAACATAACTAGGGTATGAAAGAGGAGAACTTGTAAACTTATTATTTAAATTAAACAGGTAAGCAGTACATTGGCTAAGCTGGCCTGTGCTTTCTGTTAAATAAAAAGGAGTCGTGTTTTAAACATTGTTTGTTCTGTGGGTGGGGGATGTTTTTTGAGATATATACTGTAAGTATTTGATCTGTAACATTTTCATTTCCCCTTGGGGACAAATCATCTTATGTGTCTATCACCGTGCCTACTGTACGAATGTCATACTTATAAAAAAATGTATATTACAAAAATATCGTAAAATACATCTCCTGTACAAAATGTAGCATGTATAAAAGTGAACATTTTCCAATGTGCTACCAAACTGAATAACCGCCTTATTTACTCCATTGTATAACAACTGGCTGCTTCACATCCCGGCTAGTGATGACACTGGAAACAAATTGGCAGCAAAGTCAACAAAAGGCAAAACAAGTACAACAAAGGCAGACATTCATCTTCTTTCATGTGTCCAGGTTCAGAATTAAAGAACTGAACGTTTCACAATTGAATTTGCCTTTCACCTCCATGACACTCCCAATTGTCATAAAAAAAGGAAATAAATGGAGTGACGAGGGCCATCTGAAAAGCTTTTGCCAAGAAATATTTGCATATGTGCCGAAATACGGTATGTGAACTCGCCCAACAGTACTAAACCATCCAAGATTTTAACGCCAAGACAGAATACGGAGCGCTGTGTTGGGCCATCACGTTAGATGAGGACCCTACCCACAATTCAAGGGTGCAGTGCAGACACGTTTCTCTTAACATGAATGCTTGGCATGTCTTGTAGAACTCTGGAGTAAAGGCTGCCATACTTTGAAAGTAAAAATGGAACCTTTTTTCCAGCCTGTAAGCTTTACTTGACTGTTACTATCACTGGGCATGAACTTGAGAGTTACGGCACCCTAACCCAATCACAAGCCACTTAAGTATTCATACACGGCTCCAGGGTTCAAGTCCAAGTCCAGCTGATGTCTCAGTGGGTACTGCATGTTCTCTTTCCAGGCTCCCTACGTTAGCTTTACTAAAGACACCAAATTGTTCCGTTATGGTGTCTGAGACAACGGCCCACAGTACTCTTACTGCTCCATTGAGGGTTGGTTCTGCCCCTGCATGCCCTTATAAGACTAAGAAGGTTTATAAAATCAGTTAAGTCACACGAAATACACGGCAACATTAAAATGAAAGGCTGTTGTATTCAGAAGCTACGCTTGACTGCGAGATCCGCATAACCGTTCACTGTGTGTGTGTGTGTGTGTTCACGTCTTTCACTGGAAGGGCTTACCCTAAAAAAGCTGATGGCCTCTGCGGCCACGTAGTGCAGTTTGAAGGCTCTCCGGTCTTCCAGCATGCTGCTTTTCTTGCTGTTCCGTTGGGCACCATTCCACCCGTGTTTCAACTCATGCGCTGACAAGCCCTTGTGTAGCTCCATCTCTCACACTAAACTCTACTGTTGCATGGTGGAGGCTAAAAACTAAAATTACAGCACCAGTACCATGTCCTGATCTCAGTCCTGGCACTCCATGTTGAGTCTGCGTTTTGTGTCTCCATGGTGGTTTTCTCCAGAATTGTACACAGGATTGTGAAGGACTGACCATAAATGGCCCACTTCAATCTGGCAGAAGGTACTGTGCCATCTGTACCCACTGGCTGTCCAGACTCTCATCTCTGTAACCTGCCTGTTCCCCCTTCACCTCAATCTGGTTAGAGTACTTTATTTATATGCAGTACGTTGGTTTCAACTCATTTTTATTATTTATTACCTATTAATGGCTATCTACTCATTATTTATCTACTGTATTAGAGTACAGTTCACTATGTGCTGATGTATATGCTGCACTGCGGTCCTGGGGAATGTTACTTCATGCCACTGTTTGCTGCAATCCAACCTATGAATGCCGGGATAATAAAGCCATGTGACTGGCACAAGAGTCAAAGCCCCAGGCACACAGGTTGGGTTTATATGGTGACTTGAGCTTGGCTGGGTAGGACGGAGTCCTCAGTGTGCCTTATGATGTACTGACGCCCCACCCTGCACTCCTACTGGAATAAATGTGATGGGAGGTTGTTGATTACTTGAAGGGTGACTTGGTCACAGATCTGAGGAGACTACTTACTGTTAATGAAAGAGATCCTTAACTCGGGAATTTCATTTTGGATTTTTGTTAAATGACAAGAATGTTTGAGACATTATGGAGGGTTCTTAAGTGTGTATTGTAATCTGGACTGAAAAGCACAAATAACAGAGGCTTAAAAAATGATATGCTTTGTATTTTGAGTGTCATTTCATTTTTGCCCACCACACTTTTTCCATTTGCAGAGGCACACTGGACTATCTGAATTGTGAACTCCTACGTTTCTCAAAATGTCCACACCCATATTCTGAACCTGCTACATGAAACAGAAAACAAATGTGACTGGGATGTGAGTACACTACGGGGAACATTCAGAGTTGGCAAGAAGCATAACACACAAAGGAGGGGCCGATGAAGCCCACCTGTTTAAGAGAGAATTCTCTGAAGGTCTACAGACTGCCAGAATAGAATTTGACCCTAGCCAGGAAAAAGCTTCCTGAAAGTGAATGGGTGAGCTCAGCAGTAGACACACACGTTACAATGCACTTCAGCAATGAAGACCACTGTGTGAGGGAAAGGTGGGCAACTGCTAAGCTTGTGGCACAGACCAGCAACTTAGCCACTACGTCACAATGTCTGAACAAGCAACTTAGTGTGACATCTTTAAATTTATTAAAGCAACTAATTTTTGTTTTGTTCTTTATACCCCAAGTGATTGGACTAAATGTTACGAAATGGACAAAACGTAAACCATTACTCTTCTTGGTCAAGCCTTATCAGACGTCTGCTGCCACGGTCTGGCTGGGAGTGGGGTCTTTCCTCAAGACCACCTAGCATTCGGTTTCCACAGTTGCCGCTGGCTCACTGATAATAACTGCACTCACTGCAGATGTACACACAGACTGATTTAGAAGTTTTAAAGTGGCAGGACTACGCTGTTTTATTATTATTACTATTTTGAAATCAATGGGACTCCTTCTTTAAATTTCAGCATGGCCTCCAGAAAAATGGTTCGGGACTTTTGCAAGAGTGACAAAAATGGTAAGAAAACCAAAGCCAGCGAGGACCCAACTTTGCAGAGCTATGCAACTCTCCAAGATGGACAGCCCCTATTGTGCACTCAAGTCGTTTTCTTTTTCTCCTAAACCCTGCTTTGGTAGTTGGGACTTGTTTATTTTGTGTGCTTGGAACTGGAAATTTCAACTAAAAAATAAGCACCCATTGGTTTTCTGTAAAATATCAAAGTTTATTATTTATCATGCAAAACGTCAAGTGGACTGGCACTTGTGAAAAGCTGATATTATAACAAATTGCAGCGGATGCTGTTAAATATTAAATATATATAAAAAACACCATCTGCCTCTCCCCACAAATGTGGGGTTTTATTTCATTCAAGACAAGTCCCTTAGCGCTTGTGAGCTGAGCGTGTACGTGAGAGGAGGATCTTACCTTGTGTCTGCATGTACGTACATCATTCTTTATCTTACAACCAGAACACAAGTGAAACAACTGTGCTGGTGGGCGAACCTGACAAGGGGCTAGAAGCTGACCAAGATGAAATGAAGCACACTTGAATCTGCATTTCTCTTTTCAGGTAGGAGTCAATGTCTTCACACAGATTTGTGTGTGAAAAGTCACCACAATTTGGGAGAGGAGTTCTCTAAAAGATGAAGTGACTTCGCAGTAATGACACAAGACATGCAGCTGGCTCACCACAAGGTAATGTTCAACAGATTTAGGAGGGCGAAACGGCTGTTCTGCATTTACCAAATAACAGAACTACAAAAAAAAAGTTATTTAGGGTTTCAATGTTTATTTTGAAATATATTAAGTACACAACACAAAGTCCACATGACTGTGGCCTTATCCCAGCAACTCATCCACAATGAGGAAACAGTTTCCATAAGACCCCAGATGTCAGAAATGCCACTTCTCTAGAAACATGCGGCAAGTTCAGTTCAGGGTTGCGCTTGACCAATGGAAGCACTGCTAGATGACATGGCATGAAAATAAAAAGAAATGGCACAGTACAATTAAACTGCAAAGTCATCACATACGGGGAAGCTGAAAGGTGTGTCGACATGGGTTATTATAGCAAAAACACTGAAGAACGCCACCCAGCGATTGTGAGCACAACAGTGATCAATGGAAGGGCAAGGAGAAAATGGAAAGGTACTCTCACAGGGAGACACACACAGGAAACCTCCACAAAGGCTTTGTAACTTAACTGGCAGGGACGTGTCACACCAAAGCTTCGGCAGCTTTAACTTGGGATAATAAAGTTGGTAACACTGAACTTTCCATCAATTGCATAAAGCCTAGCTTTTTAATACAATTTTAATTATAGTCAATTAACTGTTACAAGGAAGATAAATAGAAAGTCAAATTTGTCTTCCATGGTACTGCCAGAAATTTTTACCTGTGAAAGCTACTTAAAATGCAAAAAGTAGAAAAGAAAAGTTGGCTTTAACATATCTAAACAACCCAAGTGGAGAACACAGTGGATGCTGGTTTGATGAGAGACTCCATAGTGCCAGACAGCCTACAGACTGTTGTCGCCTTGTGAGCTAACAGCCAACACCAGTCTGATAAGCTATCTGACAAAATGGTACAATGGTAAGGATGTCACAGTGAAGAACAGGACACAACATGCCAACATAAAAGGTGACACTGTCTTGAAAAACCTTACCTGACCATCTCCAGCGACACATCTTCTGCATGAAGATGCTGCTCCAAGAGTATAGGGCGGATCTTCAAAATGTCATCCCCTTCCCAAAGTTATGCTTCAATCCTCTATCAGGTAGGCACTGTCAATTTGCTTTTCATACAGCCAAATTTAAGGCATCTATTCACCCTCAGTAGCTAATGTCCTACCCCTACATTTCAGCTTCAGGCACGTACAATGCAAGGAAAGCTGTCTAATTACATTTAACTCAAAATTCAGTAAAACAAGACCTTGAAGTTAAAATGTAGGCAAATCGTAATCACTTAACCTGTCCATTTTCAACCTATCATTTAAGCAGGGTAAACACCACACTGGCATTTTCACCATACCTTAGCCTACCTTAAATGGCCCCTTTTAACCTATCATCTGTATGCAAAACAACAGCTAAATTTTCACATCTTCCAGCCCTTTCAAAACTAACAAAATTGGTCCAATTTATTAATCAAGCTGCAAAAGTTTCTTTATAATGCTTGCTTGAACTGAAGCAATTTCAAAATGACTACAATATAGTATTATCTGCTCTCACAAAGCCAGTTATCATTACTGATATGGCCGCAAATTCAACTCATTTTGAACCAACTGAGATTCCTGTCCACTTCTTTATCACACTATTACATGTTTGGCTAAATTATGCCAAAGCATCATGCAAGCAAAAATGGAGATAAAATGCACACACAAATAAAGCACACCCAGACGAGGAAGCAATAGAATGAGGATGGTTTTTATAAATTCCGCTCCAAAATTTTCTCTAAAATGTACAGAATAAAAATGGCATTAAGTGTAGTACATACAGTATGTACAGTTACAAATGGAATCTTGTCAAGAGTTCTGAAAAATGATGTGCGCTGCCAGCAATTTAAAAAGGTTTATTTACAAGTTTGTGCCAGACGTCATTTAGTTTGTTAAATTAACTTGCACAAATTCTCTTCATATTGCTATACTGTAGAATAATTAAATAAGCAAAAATACAAATGACAGAATAATTTACAAACAAAAGAAAAAACTGAATTAGCTATTTATGGACTTCAAACAACCTGAGGGTCTACTGAAGCTTCCCCAAGAATCTATGCAGAAGTCAAGTTGTACAAGTGAGGCTGAGGACAAGAACTAAATCCAAGGGGCGAGCTGAGCCCATGTATGCATAATGCCTTATTAACAGCTGCAGGCTGCTGCAGATCTGACTCACGGAGAGATGACGGGCTCAAGGTCACTAAAATACCATTTCATAGTCTACACAATAATTAGAGTAACTTAAGACGATATAGGGGAAACAAGTCTAATGAACCCAGTAAACAATTAAGGACTACCTTTACTACATGATGTCAAATGCGCATTTCCCCCAAAAGTATCTAAAAAAGGAGGGCTTGGGTTACATGGGCAAAATTGGGGGCATGGATGGAAATGAGGAGAGCAAATAAATATGCGGTCCCAGTTAACAGAAAGGCAGTTTTCGGAGTAAGGTTTTTGAAATGCAGCGTAGCCTGCTCAACTGTACCCTGTACCTGCTTAGAGATTAAAGGAAGCATTAATATCATTTTGTTTTCTCCTCAGAGTACTTCTGTTGCTGGATTCGCTTGGCGTAGCTTTGAGCCATTGAGTTAACAATGGAGCAGAGGAAGTAGCACACCATGACAATGACTACCTTCTCAAAGATCCAGGAGAGCCAATTTTCGTTCTGTAGAAAGAGAGAATGTGTTTAGTAGAAAATCTGGGAATGGCAGGTTTTAACAGTACAATAAAACTAAATCTGAAATACTGCACGCTCAACATTGGGTAATGACAATGCCACTCATCGCATTTTACGGTCTTGGCAGACAAGGTCCCGCTCATTCCAAGACAAGTTCTTATAGGCCAGCAATAGGCCTAGGGGCCTGACGGAGCAGCATGGTCCAAGTGCAATATAAAAATATTAACATTTATTAACAATAATTTAGTCTCAAGATATAGTTGGTCACAGTTGACTTTCACGTAACAGCTCTACATGTTACAAATACACTGACTATTAGTAATTGCAGTTCGACCTAATGCTCCATCAGAATGTAAAAATTCTTTTGTGACCTTTTACTTTTCACCAGAGCACTGTTCAGATTTAGATGGCCAGAACTGTTCTACTCGCATGAAATAAACAACTTTGGGAACAATAAGCAATTTAATAAACTGCCTACCTGATTAAAGAATTAGAAATGTTTGTCGAAAGATAAATACACCTCTGCTATTTATAAAACAAATCCACAAAAAAACACAACAATAAAATTATACAAATTCACACATGAATCAGTGTATTTGTAGACCAAAATCAAATGTATAGTTCTCTTTACTATGTCCAGACTTTGAGTGGATTGTGTTTGATTTATCTTCCATATATACCAAAATTGTAACACATAAAACCTTTTTATAATAGCATCTGGTACATAGAAAAATAAATGATATCTATGTCTGATATTCCAATCCTATCATTTTGGCACCTGCTTTTCTTTCCCTGCTAAGTCAAGTCTGATACATCAGAAAAGATTTACTTACGTCTGGCGTGGTGTCCCCCGACTTATGATGCAGCTTGTGCCTCTGTGCTTCCAGATATTCTTGAAATGGTTTCTGCAGCAATGGGCCAAGACTAGGAATAGCACTGATGATCGGATCCCATATAATGTAGCCACAGCAAAAATGAAAGACAAACAACGCAAAGAAAGAAAAAGGGAAAAACAGACAAGATTAGGGTTTACTTACCAACTGAAGTAGGTAGGCGACACAAACTACCTGATCTCCAAAAGCCCTAAATATAATGCTATCAAGGTGTGTTTAAGGGCCTCTCTAAGAGCTCCAACAAAAAAATAAAAAATAAAAAAATACATAAATACTGAAATAAATACATGAAAGGAGGAAACTGAACTAAGAAGAATAAACTGTTTTTTTCTGAGGAATAAGATGTTTAGTATAGCACTTCCTCCAGGCATTGAGAGAAAAAAAAAAAAAACCAGAAGGAAAAAAAAATGAACAGAGAAGCCACACAAGAGTCTGCGAGCTGCGCTGTGGACTTGGCACTCTCCTCCCCTACAGTGAACTGGAACAGTGCACACAGTAAAATGAATGACTTCTCAGAAGTCTCACATTTATCACCAGCAGTTCCTGTAAGAACTGGTTTGAACCAATTAATGAGGAAGTGAGTCCTGCTTGTGTCATCACCAGCTAAAAAAGAAACTGCCCTCCCTCACAAAAAAAGGCGGTCTGCTCGAAAAAGACAGTCCATATTAGGAAACTCAGGATAGAAATCTGGTCCAAAACTTGAAAAGAAAAAAAAAAAAAGACAGTGACACAAAAAAGAAAATGCATTGGCAGATCTGAAAGGCCCACCCCGTCCAGTCAGGAGTTAGTGATTAATCACACAGAAGAAGGGCCATGATGAGCATCAGTATGCACATGATATATTAAAATGGGACTACTAAAGGAAATTTGAGTCTTTAGAAGTTCTCTGGTATCATCTGGGACTTTGATGATCTTTGGAAATAAACAATACAGATAAGCTCAACTGTCTAAAAAAAAACAGGATGGGACTCATTTTCAGTATTTTAACAAATATCCAAGTCAGCCTGTGTATTAGTGAACAGCTCTCTTCTGTAAAACACTAATACAACATCTTCAAAGCCACTTACCAAAGTGCTAAATAAAGTATCCTCTGTCCATCCACTCGTCCATCTATCTAATGAATAATACAAAAGTGCTTACAAATCAAGCACTTCTCCCTGTCCCGTTCTTACTCTCACTCACACACACACACACATTTTAGCCTAGCTCTCTACATTACTCTTAGTGGTATCATTCAATATTTTGCTGAGCTACTGTAAACATATTACACAGCTACTTCATATATTATATATATATATATATATATATATATATATATATATATATATATATATATATATATATATATATATATATATATATATATATATATATATATATAAAATGTTTAAAAACAGACAAACAAGTGGAAGACTTTTTTCTTACTGAACAAAGGAAGAGTTTCACAATAAAAAAGTATTACACAAGGAGCCACTACAGTTGGTAAATTAAGTATCTTTTTTTTTAATATTGCACAAACAACAAGCAACAACTACCAAATAGGCAAATAATAAAACTATTGATATTATTCATAACCTTTACTAGGCACAGATTAAAGTAAATGAAGTAAACGGCAAGAAGAGAGGAAAGCGATTCACCATCGAGTCAGCAAAGAAACGAGTACAAAGTCAACTATGAGTCAAAGAAAACAACAAAAAAAATCCAACCCAATTAAAGTTAGGAAGACAAGAGGCTTCATGATCAGACAGTGGAAAGCCTTTATTACACTTTATATTAAATTAAATGCACTTAATATAATCATTCAATACACAAAATTGTATGTCTCTGTTGTGTGTATTTACATACATCAACACTTTATATATCTATATCTATATATATCTATATCTATATATATCTATATACACACACACACACACACACACTGACTGGCAAAGTAATTACATTTTATGAATAATTCTACAATATTTATGCTCATGTGAAAACATTAAATAGATTAATTTGGTATTATCTTTACTATTTAAAATAAAGAATAAAGCACTAGAAGAATAAAAAAACAAGGCAGGAAAAAGAAAAAATCAAAAATATCAGGAAATGCCTTAAACTCATATTTTATATAAGCTCATCAGAGAACTAAATTCTGTCTCTTGCTGCTTTTTCTCATTGACATATCCAGATCTACCACGAGGTACACCATGAACCTGGCATTGTATAAAACTGCCATAATTTACACTTTAAATATTACAATTTAAATCCAAATACAGCTATTACTTATTCTATATAACACAGCATTTCTGTGAAATGAAAAGTCCCTTGCGTATTAGTAGCTTATTTCTGAGATTGTTCACAGTTAAGTTTTACCATTTTGGTTTACTGTATCACTCGGCATTATCAGTCTGCACACAGTGCTTTGGTAACCACTTTTGTAAATGGAAAGAATATTCTAGAAATGAGTCGCCACGAGTCATATCCCGTCTGTTATACGGTGAACAGAAAATGGTATGACAAAGGACGAGAGTGGTTTCTCACAGTGCTTCAGACTTTTCTTTTTGAGGCTCTGCATTTTTTTAAATCCTTGCTGTTCATAAACACCATTATCTTTTTCATATTTTGCATTTAAGAAAAGATCTGGCTGGGTCATTAAATGCAAAATAAAAAAACAACCATTAGCACTAGATAAAATTTTAAATTTACTGCCTGATTTACTTTTTATGACATTGTAGTGAAAGCTATTTAAATCATGTCCTTACTTTAATCAGATTTGAGAAGAATACAATATTAGGGTGTATACACATGTGCACTGGGCATAAGCTTGTATGTTGTCACGTTTTCCATTTTGTCTTACTTTCCAGTTGAAGCAGCAGTGTCTCTCTAACTAAATTTCAACCACCATTAAAACACAACTGAGCTTGTAAGTGTATCCATACGAGGACTGACACTCATCTGGAGTCCTGGTATTTGATATTTATATTTTTAAGTGAAACAGAGTAGAAAGGTCTCTTTATATCAGCAAATATGCTTCATAAAATTAAATCAAGTAAACCCTGATACCCTTTTGTTTAGTATGAGCCATGCCTTTTTTTTTTTTTTTAATACTGAGATAAAACAACAGAGAACATTAAATATAATAAAGTAGAGCACTTACTTTAATATAGTATAAAGAAAATAGCAACTATATTTTTTATTATAAAGACCTACTACTCAAAAGGTAAATTGTCTTGTCTCAGCATTTTGGTACTTTCAGGCAGTGCTTGATGAGCAATAATTAATCACACATTACGTACAACTGCAGATCTCTCAAAAATTGTGAGACAACAATTTTGATACAACACAGTGACAACAAGTGAAACAAGAAAGCACTGGACCACAGAAATAATGTACACAATCGTCATTTTACTAGTCTTCAATAATGATTGTTTCGCTCAGTTTTCCAATATCAACAATCAGGAATTTAAAATCAAGTTAAATGTAAAAACTAACTACAAACTTTAATACATAAAAACAGAGAAGATGGAGACAGCACTGCAGTGAAATTTACTCTTAAGGAAAGAAAATATAGCATTTTTCTTTATGTAGTAATGGAAATTAGTGTTTAAAAGTCTAAAATGTTGTTGGGATTTCCCACTTTTAAATTTAAAGTTCTGTTTCCAGTTGATTATGAATTTTAAACAAAATACAAATGATGTACAATTAATTACAAGTAATTAATGAAAGTGAGTAACACTAATACTACTAACTACACAGTATATTAACTTCCATTAGAAAGTATTTTAAATGTTGTTAGAATGAATAACATGCATTTAATAAGTAAATAATGACTACCAACACAGCAGACTTGTGTAAATGAACTCTTACAGTGTTAAAATATAAAAGTGCATATATGGAAATACTGGTTTTGTATACATACTTTATAGTGTTAAATGAACACTATATGGCCATTACAGAAATAGAATGAAAAGAAATTACTGCTTAACAAAATACAGATCATTTACTTGACTGAGATAATAAAGTTGTGGTGCAGTGCAGTGCAGCTTTCTCATGGTTCAAACCCTGGCTTAGGCAGGCCGAGGGGAATCTGTAAGCGATCCTCTTATTCTTTTCAGTTCATCCTGGTAACAGATGTCCAAGGACCTGAACTTGATTATGAGAACTCAAAGTCACATGGATATATAAATGGTGACATTCAAATTGTCCAAAGGGATGCATGCATGACTCCGCCCTGTAATGGCCCTTTCGTCAACTGCTGCTGCCACTGCCAGCATATCCCCTCACTGTTATCCTGTACTGAATAAAGTGGCTTCAAAAACTATTGAGGTCCAGGCCTCTAAGGATGAGCTCAGACTGTTAGTTAACAAATTGAACTGTTCACCCAAATTAACATATTAACACATGCTGACATTATGTACATCATTTTATAAATACACATGCAGAAAATACATGCATATTGATTCTTGTGTGCACCTTTTAACAACTATATACTGTACTGGATATGGCTATGTTCCACTCAAAACTTACTGAACACTGACTTCATTCAAGTCTGCAAGAGTCAATTTTTTGCTTAGAATTAATGGACCCTACACAGAGTTAAAAAATGACAAACCTTAAGATGAACTGAACAAAAATAAACACAAGCACTGAGAGAAAGTAACAAAAATGCTTCAGATTTTGGCAATTTCACTAGTCTTCTGCAAATTTTTTTTATTTTCGAAAGAACTGCACATTTACACGACTTCATGCCCGCTCATTTTTATAAATGAGTACATGTGTACACAGGTAAACAGATACATACTTTGTTAGCAGCATACACTGATTTTACCCATCAATATGCACAATCAGAAAATGCAGTCATACAGACAAGTTGGTTTGCACAGTTAGTTTGGCCGCTGATAAACAGTTCTGACTACTCTACCACTTTATTATTTACGCTTTACCAGTGACCTCTGATATTTCTATGCTCAATAGAATGAAAATCAGTCCTCCATTGCCTCCTGAAGACAAAAGCGATGTGCATCTTGCTGAGAACATTTTGATTTATGACCTGATCAGGTTGCTTGGACTGCTCACATTATGAGAGCAGCTGTAGTGGAAACAACTGGCATAAATGAGAATCTAAACAGTTTTTACTTCATAAATCAGATTTACTCAGCATGCATGCAAAAACAGAACTACAATGAAAGAAAGTTGTGAAGCTAATAAAAACTATTTCACACCAGTAGTGATTTAGTACAACATGTATTGTGCCACCCACATTAGGTGTGTTTGTCTTAAAGGGTGTAACAATTGTTACATTTAAAACTGAATTAACTTTAACAGGCCAATGCTGCTGTCTGTTTTACTACTGGATGAATGTGAAGATACTGTTCATTGGAGGGTTACATGGGCCACAACGGAAACTCATACAGCAGCTTTTAAATGGTTAAATTATTTTGCAGACTGCAAATTTAAACAGACTTTTAACGGTTAGTATTTTAATGAGCTGTCATTTCCTGTTGGTGATAAAAGGATTCTCACATTATTTAACCATTCATTTCCTTGAGATTTGATGCTGCCCCAAATTCCATTCACGGTGAGTCATGCAATGGACTCCAGAGATCACTTTTCACAGCAAGCAATTACACATAGCGACGCCATTTGTATTATCACATACAAAGGTGCATAAAAAAATTCTTTCAGCACTGAAATACAACTTATCACAAATCAAAAAGAAAAGGGAGAAAAATCCTAATTTTACATATTGGTCTGAAAAACCCAAGAGAACTTTATCTAAATTAAGCTGTGCAGCTTTTAAGGAAATCCTATCCACCACATTACCTACCACACAAGGACATAAATAATACCACCATGTAGTGAAGGTGGAAGTGGTTTGGATTCAATAGAACCACATTTTATTTTTTTCCCCACAGCAAGACAATAATGGAAGGAGATACTAAGGTATTAAATCACACTTTCCTTCAAAAACCAAAAACATATATAACACCGCTGGGAGCCTTTCCTTGGACCTGATAAAAACTGAGAAGTCTTACAAAGATGTGTCACAGTGAATATCGGCTAGATGAAGCTCAATTTGTTTGTGGCACTTGAGGAAAGTCCCACTGAACTCCACAGAATGATCTCATCTCAAAGACCCTATTCAATTTCAGAACATCAAGACTAAAGGGGTCTTGCTCACAGATGTTAATCATAAAGAAAGGCAGAGCAAGACTGGTCAATATCACAAGTTTAATCCTGAGAAAAAAAAGATTTCACTTCCTCATCAACAGTCCAGTATTAATAAATAATGACTGGGTTCTTGCTCTAACTTTGGATTAAATAATATATATATATATAATGTACTTTCTACACATTTGAGCTTTTTTTAGGATTGTAAAGAAGAAAACATCAATTCTGAGGGGCAGATTTTTGCAAACCCATTTGAACAACTGTGGAAGCAGCAGTTTATAAATATACTATGAAGCAGACGGGTTATAAGCTAGAAAAAGTAAATTATTCTCAATAATGTCAGTATAGAAAATAATGAAGTCGTGGGGAGAGGGAATCAAGATGATTTTATTCATTGCATATCAAACACAAGACCACGATAAAAAGGGAATTAAGTACAAATCCACAATTACCATGAATATTATACTCATACTTTTCAAGACATAATTACAGTTACCGTGTCAGTATATAAGTTACAAGCAAACACTGAAACTAAACTGAATTGTAAAAATCTATACATATAAATTATAGCCTTAATAGATTAGTTCTCTGGATTTTCCAGTATGTAACAGTAGTTGGTCTATTGTCTATAGTTGGTCTAGAATAAATTAATTTAACTCTGTAAGGACTCTCAGTCATTCAGTGAATTTTAATAGGTAACTAAATATCTCAAGAAGAGGATTAGATTTTAAAACTCTGAAAAAAATCCTTAAAAATTGCTTAAATCAATTTTATAATCCAACGTCTATAAAATAATAGTGCCCATACAATCTGAGTAAAAAATAAAAAAAAAACTGAGAAATAACACTACGAAGTAAAGGCAGAGTTCTTTGGCAGAGACTAAATAAAACGCTCCTCTCTTTTGCCTACTATGACAGAATGGCAAGAAACATGTTTCTTTAGCATTAAAGTTGGCCTAAAATACATATGTATATACATATATACAGTATAATTAATTATATACACTATTAAGAACTGGCATATTACTTTACTGTAAATTTAACAAAAATAATAGTGTTTTAATTCAATATGATAATTTTCTATACAGTATATTTAAGAATTACAGACAGCAATATTTAGAAATATAAAACATGATACCTGGTGTGCCATACAATTTGCTCCCAATCATAGCCTATGTGGTATGGCACAATTTAAAAAAGATGCACTGCACACAAATTAAAGCCCTAATACTCAAACCAATGGTTACTACTCAAACTGAAAAAGTTCTCTGAACCACCAAACAAATTCTGTGCTGGTGGCATTGGCAAATCACTTGGCCATACCTACTACTATTCCAAGCATTTTAAAAATCACTAGACAGAAAAAACAGAGAAAAAATGCATTACTCATCCTTAATATTTATTTAACTTGGCTAACCAAGCATGAATAACAATTTTTATTTGGATTATTTAAAAATATTCTATCATGCCCTCTGTAAATAATGTTTTAATAGAAGTGAACTTGGGTGTGGGGAATGCTATATTCAGCTTCTCTTTCAAACCTCTTACAATTAAAAGAAGTTTTCGTGGCCATGCACATTGATGAATTTCTCTGGTCTGAGGTTTTTCTCTGACCTAATCAGTTTGCAGATGTACAGCGAGGTCAGCTCTTCCAGTTAACACTCAGACTGAAAAGTATCAGTTGTTTAATAACAGTGAAGAAACATCAGACAGATCCCCTCAATCTTGGCTCACTCATGTAGTATGTACTTCATTCCACCTACATTGCAAATTCAATGAAAATATTTATGTTGACAACAAATACTTTGGACTTGGGGACCAATAATGACACATATATACACTCACACACATATACCTAAACAATTAAAATATATAGGCCATTAGTCCAGCTGCAGGCAGTTAAAGTTACTGCCTCACAGATACAGTAAACTGGGTTCAAATCGCAGGATAGCCCTTGCTTGTGTGGAATCAGCATATTCTCCTTGTGTCAGTGGAAAAATTTCTTCTGGGTACTTTGATTTGCCTCCCCCATTCCAAAGATATTAATTGGCCACTTTTAACTGGCCTGGTACAAGTAAGGCTATGTATCAGTGTGACCTGTAATTGACTGGGACAGAGAGACATGTACACCAAAAAAACTGAAGTCAATAAAAATATGCAAAGGCCTGCTGAACTCAACAAGCTGCCTTAGATGACCACAGAATATACCCATAAAGAAGTGATAAAAGCAAATTTGAAAAAACATGTCTCTTTTAAACTTCCATGTGCCACACAGGCAAAGATACTTCAAATTCCCTTCACTTTTTAAGAATGTGTTGTTATGATTTTAAAGTGTAACCAACATCTAAAAATGCTTCATGATCATAAATACTCGAAACATATGACGTCAAAATACACTCAAAAGTTATGTCACTGATCTTATTTATTATTGCTTTAATATTCACCCCTGTTATCAATGTTGTTTACCTATTTAACTACTAAGCTAACAGTTTATGCTACTGGTGGGTACCTACAGTATGTTTTTGAATTAATGATAATAAAAGTAGAGATTGTTTGCCTGAAAAAAAGAAGTTTTGTGGAAAATCTTAAGTGATACTGCCCTTAAAATTCAATCCATCTATTTAGAAATAGTGTTTTTTAAAAATGTTTTTATAATATAGTTCAATAAACTGCAGTATTTTGATCATTCGTAGGAAGATTTAATTATTTGCACTTGATGAAAATTATTTTGGGTTACTATAATATTCTGAAAATTATGTGCAGAATTCATTAACGGACCATAACATTTTGAAATATTTGGTGAATTAATGACACTAAATATTATATACACAATGGCAATTTAGAATTTCATTTTTTCATTCTGCCTATAAAGTATAAAACATTTTTATTAAAATACTGTAAATTATTTGTGGAAACGTAAACTGGACTAAGAAGGTTAGAAAACTAATGCATTGCATTTCTATAAATTGCATTTTGATCATACAGTAATGATTTTTTTTAAAACACCTACACGCTTTTTAATTTACTTTTTTCTAATATAACCAGTACTTTCTTCGTATACTAGAAAAATCTATTTTGTCATTTATTTCTAACCCTATTCAATGATTTTTTTAAAGTACCAAAAATGACAAGATTACTATTATGAATAAGCAGTGAATCATAAAGCATAAGGTTCTTGTCGGACAATGCAATTTTATTAAAAACAAAAAGAGGAGGTGTATGAGGTAAAGTATAAACTCATGTTTGAGGGCATTTAAATTTCAAGTCTCAACTGACACTATAAGAACAGGGAAACCAAACAAATTAAACCAACTACATTTCATTAAAACTAAATAAGCTGTGCTGGGCTGGTAACATCACTTCAAGAAAGGCTCACCAAATCAACAAGCTAATTAAAAGGCACGCTCAGTTACAGGACGTACTCTGGACAACATAGAGGTAGTAGCAAAGAAGAGAGTTAAAACAAAACTTAAGTGCCATTATGAACAATGCTACACATTCTCTTTCAAGTCAGAACTTTAAATTTTCTTCCTTAACAGTCCTTCTGGCGTGAGTTCAGACCAAAGTGTGTGTGTGTACATTTATTTATTTACTTATTTATCTGCCTATATATTGTTAAATTTATTGAAAGCACTTCTGTAAAAAGCCAAATTTCCTCCAGGGACCAATAAAAATCCATCTATGCATCTATCTATAGAACATAGTCTCTGCAAAAAAATAAAAAAATAAATAAAAAGATTATTTTGTAAATACAGTAAAAAGTCACATATTAAATGATACTCATGAAGTAAAAACTGGAAAAAAGTGGTGTTATGGCAATACTGTACTCTTGCATTCTCAGTTTTACATGCAGAAGTATTCTTCTCACTCAGCTGAACAGTACAAGTTGTTAACTATTGGTAAGCTCCTGAGATAATTGGTACTTTACAAACGAAGCATGTTGGGAGGGAACATTTATATAAAGCCAAATAAGTACTAAATAAGAAGTTAATTATCCTCAAAAGAAAAGGGTAATTGCTTAATAAACTTCAAATCTAAAACATCTTTACTTGGGGAACAAACACACAAAGCCAGAATATATATAAAAAAGCAGAGATATTAAGTAGGAAACGTGCTTGTGAACATCTACACTCACATTCTTCCTACATAAACACTAACTACAAACAAGAGATTGTCAGGCAAATGATAATACAATATATAATCAAGATACAGTCTTACCACAAGAGATGCACGTGAATTTAGTTGAGAGATGCCTAACTCATCTAAAGTCATCAAACTGACTAATGATTTGTTTTGAACCAAGTCTTGTAAGACTTGACTTATTTAGATGGAATATTATTTGTTATTAAAATCAATAAAATCAGCTGTTTTACTGAGCCCTCAGAACACCAGGGTAAATACACACGTAAAACAGAATGAAGCAGACATTTTATCACAAAGCAAATACTTTCTGACAATGCACATGGTAGATCATGAGTTTTCCTTTTCTTTTTCAATAAAAAAAGACTTTTGAAAAAAGCTCATCACAAAAAATCAATCCTCTAGTAAGATAACTTATAAAGTGTTTTAAAAAGACAAATGAAGTTTAAACAATGTATGGTTCACCAACTATATATTATAAAGGGATGTCTAATTAAAAAGGCAGGACTTTATAAGTTCTGTACTTTTCCAGTTTAGAGTAAACATCAAAACCTCCTTCTTCTTATCAATTAAGCCCCACTGTGCAAATCAATTGTTAAAACATTAAATGATTTTTACAGAAATTATCTGATGTTCTTGTGTTAATGTAAAAAAATGTACCAAATTCTTAAGTCATTTGGTGTTCTTGATGCAAGTTTCGTCACAATTTTACCATGTTAAAAATTAAACAAACTCAATGCACCAAATTTATATATGATTATAAAGAAAGGCGATTGCAAATAGTGTATATGTAACCAGCAATGTATGAAACGCGAGCACTGTATAGAATGCCTAGGCAATATATAGAATTCCTGGTGTTTTTGGGCAAAGTATGAAATACTTTCCATAGGCATTATATAGAATGACAAATGCTATTTAGGGAAAGTATTAAAAGAGAATCATGAAAAAGGCTTTTATTGAAAAGATTTATATGAAAAAGTAATACAAAATAAAGTATAGGACTTTCTTATTGAGGAAAACAAGAGAAAATGAAAAATGATCCTACTTGTTGCAACAAGGAAGGAAAAAAATTTATTTTAAATTGCACTGATTGTCTTTCGTACAAAAAAGTAAAACTTGAAAAAAGAGTCATGAAGAGGCCTTCATTAAAAATTACATAAATGAAAAAATAAAATATCAAATAAAATACAGAACTTTCTTTCAGCAAAAAAATAAGACAAAAAAAATTAACCTATTTGTTGCAACAAGGAAGGCTTGAATGGCATTTTGAATTGCACTTCATTGCTTTTTTGCATTAGCGGGAGTATTTTATACTTTGCAAGTTTGTCTTTTGGCATTGCATAGAATGCCTAGGAAATGTGTGAAATATTAATCTTTTCATACTTTGACGTCCAATTTTCGGCATTTTATATATTGCCTAGGCATTCTGTACAATGCCGGTAACATATACAAGTCTTCCAAATGTTATAAATTCAAAGGTAAAAGAGGCACCATTAATGACGTTTTGTAGGTACAGAAAACTGTTATAATCATGGCCTTGTCATTGGCTCTCTGAGCACCGCAGGAGGAGGTACGCGACTCTGCCCTTCAGTGGACTACTGTCCAGTTTAGTTTTGGTTCTTGTCATATGCATATAATGCTGTCAGGATATGCTACAGCCTGCTAAATTCTAAAACCAAGTTGAGAGGGTTTTAAGTATGGGTAAACTTGTGTACTTTATTTACTTGTCACACATGAAAATACTTGCACTAATACAAGTGACAAAATGCACTGGTGAACATAATAGGAATGCATCAAAATGCAGACATTTAATGGCCAAATCACCTTAAAGACACTGTACATACAATGCTATTATTAGTGTTGTAGCATTAAAATGAATGTTCTGAAACATTCTGAATATCATGCTTCTACAAGCAAGATACTGTACATATTCATGTGGTGTAAAAATTGGACCAGCTAATACAGAAGGGACACACACATTATGCTGTAATAGTTGCAAATATTGTGTTTGTTTCCAGTGATGTGTTTACACTAAGTAGTACTGATCTTTGTATTTGGAGCATTTTTTTTCTTTGTCCTGTGCGCAACTCTCCAGCTGTTCATTCCTTAGGTATTCAATAATACAACTCATGTATTTTTTCTTAGTGAATTATTTGTTTCAATAGCCTTATGTGAGGGATACACAACAGAGGATGTGAGAATTGTTAAAAATTTAATGAAATGTCTGTCTGTGACCCTGTCTGCTCATGAACAAAATACTAGATGGATTTATCTCCGATATCCTCACCTGCTACTAGATATGCAAAAGAGATAAAAGATAAAAAGACTGCATGCTGTTTTACCCATTTTCTGTCCACTATTCATTTCTCAAAGTCATATAGCTCTGGACAACTTAATTTAATGTGTAGCTTTACATTGTGATTAAACATAAATTAATTGGTTCTTTGACCGACTGTGTCATTTTTTTGTTTTTTTTTATTTCTGATCTAGATCTGCTTGGTCATTGGGAGAGTTATGTCCTAGATATTTCAAATAAAGATATTTTCATTTAATTCATGGCGATACTTAAAAAGGTGCTCTTTTGTCATTAAAACCCCTTATCAAGCGGGGTAATTTTTGCTAAATCGCTTGTAATTCGACCTCTCCAAATTAGAATCATTGTTGTTATTGAACTATCTGGAGTATAAACACGTTTGGTCTCTTTGTAAAGGTAACATTCTCTAGTTTCACCCTTAGTAGTCAGAATCACTGTAGGTGTGACTGATCAAAAGTTATGCACATTAGAACTCACAGAAAAAATGAATTTTTTTGTTCTCGCCTAAGTTTTTTTGTGAAAATAAAGGCCTCTATAGCTGCAGTAGGTAGGTGGGGACAGAAACACACTATGTACCAACAGAATAACTTGTTGACTACTCACATTTCAAATTTGAAAAGAATACCTGTAAAAATGACATTTTTACACCAGTTTTTATGTGGGCATGCCCAAGTGCTTTTTAGAGGGACCATTATCCACATTTTGGAACGTATGGATAAAGTGTAATAACTTTTGAATGCTTCAACCCACATATATCAATGAGGGCTCTACTGAAAGCTTACACCTAAAGGAATCTATATCTCCACACAGTGTCACTCTATTAGTTATGGAAATTCATATTCCATAATAAAAACAATAAAAAATACATGTTTCAATATAAAAATAGTCAAAACAAGTCTTATTGGCCAAAAAAATATATATATTTTATTTTTTACTTTTTTTTAATAAAATGCACACAAACTATATACATTTTTTACAAACTGCTACAACACAGCTCAGCGTTTTTCCATGTGCCACTGACTGTAGCAATCCCTAGCAGGCAGAAAGCACAAGGGCATGTCACATGTCGCTCTCTGCCTCAGACTTATCCTGGTCCGATTGATCACTGTCACGCCGCGTACATGCCTCTACTACTTCATCGAGAGTGTATTTACGTTTATCTGTACGTTTATCCATATTTAAAATGCGAAAAAACTAGGTGAAATCACAATAAACAACCACGCACCAAGTCTGCAGACTGGCACAAATGCCAGCTTCACGCAGCTCCGATCGGTTTTGTTTACAAGTTGGCATGGCAAGTTACATATCGCCGTGCTCAGCTGCTCATTGGCTGTAAGTTTGGAGTGTCACTCACAGCGTCCAATCAAACTGGTAGATTTTACCAGGGATTGGAGTTGTGCGTCATCGTTCAGCTGTCTGTGACACTCGTTGGCTATACGAGGTGCCAGTCACCCCCCAAACCCCTTGTAATTGGCCAACTTAGGTGTCAATCAGAAGCTAACACTTCCGTGTAACATGCTTTAGCATGGTTGTTGCCGACAGAAACAAATTACGTCTGATATGACCAATAGAAATGAAAAAAAATGTCGGAGCTAGTCTCAAGTTAAGAAACGTTTTCTGGAGTTTTTGTCCCTTTGAGGATCTCTCGTGTGTTTTGGACCGAATCGTTTTACTGGATTATATTCCCTGGAGCCTTACAGACAGAATGAGATCAATACTGCTCGGAAATATTGATGTTTGACTTGCAGAGAGCCTTCAAAGGTAGTCAAAGGTAGGAAAAGTCAGCTCTGAAAAGTATTTACTTCTCTGTAAAAAAGTGTCAGTGCTGTGGTTGTTGTGTGTCAAAATGGTTTATATCATCGGAAAGACGAGACTCTGAATTTTCATTTGATGTGTAGTATGTTGAGGTGCATGACAGAGGGGCATGCACACATGGCTGTGACGTCGTCCAATCGTAGTTATGTACTGGGACCGGTACGTGTGCATGTTAAGTGGGCAAATTCGAAAATATGCACTTTTAAGAAATAAAATGATGGAAATAAGCTAGTGGCCTACTGTATGTGTCACAAGTTCACAGTTTTCAAAAAAAATGGTTAAATGGCTTAAGGGTTGTATTATCTTCAATGGATTTGTGTATTCCAAGAGTAACACTGCAGGGTTTGAATTTCACCACGGAATTGTAAGCATTAGTCTTTTATTAAAAAAAGAAATAAGAAATAATTACATAATTTGTGCTGCTTTGATAATTCATGGATTAGCATACAAAGTACTTGGGGTCCTGTTGGCTTAACGCTGAAAGTTTACTCTGGTACTACACAGTACACAGTAAAATGGACATGGAGATATCTGCCAGCTAGTATATGCATACCTGAATTATATGTTTTACATTATACTGGATACACCTTCTGCAAACAAAAATTGAATTAGCATTAGTCATAGACACTTTTTATAACACCAACGCAATCAGTTGTTGTCTTGCAAAGATCATTGAAGCTGTACTTGGAGCATTTCCCACCGAATATCCAAAATGGTATTCTAAGGGCCTTATAAGCTCAATAATTTCACGTCTATTTTTATTGGTAACAGGTAATGTTCCTAGAATGATAGAAATGGGGAACTCAATAATAGGCACTTAGTAATTTATAACACTATAAAATATTTAGAAATAAAAAATAGCCAAAATTAATTCATTTTATTATACAGGTGCCATTCATAAAATTAGAATGTCATGACAAAGTTGATTTATTTCAGTAATTCCATTCAAAAAGTGAAACTTGTATATTAGATTCATTCATTACACACAGCCTGATGTATTTCAAATGTTTATTTCTTTGAATTTTGATGATTATAACTGACAACTAATGAAAGTCCCAAATTCAGTATCTCGTAAAATTAGAATATCAATTAAGACCAATGCAAAAAAAGGATTTTTTAGAAATGTTGGCCAACTGAAAGGTATGAACATGAAAAGTATGAGCATGTACATAATACTTTGAACTATTAGAAAAATCCCTCCTTCTAATAAAATACTTAATGCATTAATGGAAGGGCATAATCACAAATGCATAATTAGTGGGCTGGTAACACAACAAACTTAACTGCTGGGTTTTTAAAGATGAAGTGAAGTTTAGTAGTGTAACTAAAATTTCATAGTAGAAGCACCTAAAACATATATTTGAATGGTATGCTCAACTCCAGTTAGAAGTAATTATTGCAGTAAATGTCAGTCCAGTTCTTACATTAAAGATTACTCTATGGTGACTGTTATTCATCAGCTAATGTTTCCTCCACATACTGATGTTAACAAATCTCACCACAGCAAACAAGAAAAATCTTACAAGTGACTTGCTCTCAAACTGGATTTTAATAAGGTAAGAAAGGTTTTAAAGAGCTTATGCAAATGGAAATATCCTTCGCATTCACTAATGCATATGATACTGATACCCAGTACCATTTGAATTTTTATTTTTATAATGAATTTTAAACAGATTGAAAGTGTCAGGAAATAGATTTAGTCTACATCATGGTAAGACAAACAAGGTAGTCCATGATGAGCATACCATTCTTTATAAACCACACACTGAAATTTCCCCTCAAGCAAATAAAAAACCCCTTTTGTTGTTACAGTGGTGGGAAATTTTCCCCTCTTACTCATATGAAATTTAAGCCCTATGCCTTGGATAAAGATCCTAGTGAGAAGTGGACAACATGAAGTTGGAGCTGATAATTTTGTGCCGTACTATATTAAAATCAAGCAATGTAGAATCTTCACTTTAACCAAGAAACAGTCCAAAAATATTAGGAAATAGATACATGATCTGGATTTATTTTAAGATTTACAACAAAGACATAAAGTCTGTTTCTGGTCCACCACTGTCCTTGTTCCAGGAACTTGTCCTGCCACTATTAGTAAATGTTCTAAAAATCTGTACAGATCCATAAATTATCGTTAACTTATACTGCCAAAATATTTCTACATACTCTAGGTTAATCTTTACTTATTCCTCTGTTTGATATGAAACCTGCAATGGACATGTTTGCAAGGATGAGTCATATTTCAGCCCGTACCAGAGTGTAGAGGATTAGAAAATACAAGTGTACTGTTATCTCTGTTCAAGAAATCTGACCACGGGTGTGGAACTAATGTAATGGTGCTGGTGGGCATTCTCCATATATGTTGGTCAAAGGTCCAATTCATTGAGGATAAGGTGAGGCAGCAAGACTTGACCCTACAGAAGCACAGCTGCTGTACTCGCAAACGTCCTAAGGAATGTAGGTGCTGCCCTAGCTGGCATATTTTGTGTTCTTAACCCTACATATATATATATATATATACATATATATATATATATATATATATATATATATATATATATATATATATATATATATATATATATATATATATATATATATATATATATATATATATATATATATATACAGTGGAGGAAATAATTATTTGACCCCTCACTGATTTTGTAAGTTTGTCCAAT